>NC_067123.1:8409435-8669546 GCF_021347895.1 Acanthochromis polyacanthus
TTCAAAATTCAAATTTTTTATTTGTCAAACACTCTTATAGTACGAGCAGTGAAAAGAAAAGTGACTGTTCCATAAGGCTGTGCAATAACAACAAAATATGAAGCAAAATCCTTAAAATAGAAGGAAAAATAATTATAAGAGACTGCGAAGTGCAGTGGAAATTGTGCAAAAAATTTGCAGTTGTGTGTGTGTGTGTGTGTGTGTGTGTGTGTGTGTGTGTGTGTGTGTGTGTGTGTGTGTGTGTGTGTGTGTGTGTGTGTGTGTGTATGTGTGTGTGTGTGTGTGCCTATATCTATATGTTAAATATATATTTTACATTGTGCTCATTGGATAAGTTAGGTGAATACATTACGATAAAGTCCACATCAAATGACTTTCCGATCACAAGCGAGCTCTGTCCGAAAACGTACCCAGCTTTATCGTCAATTTAACTCCAAATTGGACCATAATTTGCTAAACTAACATCATGCTGAGTTGAAGAAGACTTAAAATAAGTGGATGGCACCATAAACTCTTTGGGAAAATGTTTCCTGAGGCAGCAAATCAAGTGAAAAGTAGGGTCATTTTCCCTCCTGTACAAGCAACCAGAGGGGTCGCCCCCTGCTGGCTGACAGACAGAATGCAGGTTTAACAAGGTTGGCAGATAGCTTGACTCTTCTCTTCAGGGGTTCCCTGGTGGTGGAATGAGTTATCGAACTGTTCGATCTGCAGAGTCCTTCTCAGTCTTTAAGAAAACACTAAAAACCCAGCTCTTCACTGAGCACCTTCGCACTTGACAGATTGCAAAAAAAAAGACAAAAAACAATCCTATCCTGTCCGTCTGTACTTCCTGTAGACACGACAGTCCTATTATCACAAATGAACTTGTTTTATGGCACTGATCCAGATTATTTTTCTCCTGACAAGATCCTTGCTTGTGTTGTATCTGCTCTCAGATGTACGTCACTTTGGATAAAACCGTCTGCTAAAGGAAAATGTGGAATTGTAGGTTTAAGGCTTAACTGTTTAAACTTTGAGGCTACGTTCATCTTTTACACACAGAGATTATTATCTGGCACTAATATGTTTAAATATTTAATAGACGAGGCTTCAAAATTGGGCTTAACTGCTGATGTAGTGATCTTCTGCAGACATCTCTGAACATCTTCTGTGTCTCTGTGATTCAGGTTTTCTCCTTCACATCTGTTGAGCTACTCACCTGAGTCCATCCGTCTCACCTCCTCCTTATCTTCCATGATGTTTCATTTGGCCTGCAAACAAACACCAGCTCTGCTTCTCTGGGAAACACACACACACACACACACACACACACACACACACACACACACACACACACACACACACACACACACACACACACACACACACACACACACACACACACACACACTCACTCTGGGATGTTCGGAGGCATCTGGATGACCTTGTAGAGGAAATCACTGCTCATTCATCATGTTGCAGCTCTGGCGGTGCGAGGAGCAGGAGATTTGATAAGACCCTGAGATACAATCGGTCGATTTAGCGCCGCAGGGCCACATGAGGCTTCAGAAGCTGGAGACAATAAACTGGTTACAGTGCAATATATCTGTTTTCTCACACATTTCATTATGTCAGGGGGTTTAAACTGTTCAGGAGTTATTTGCATTTTGCTTTCCAGGATTCCCATTTGATGCTGCACAGTATTACATCATGGTTTATTCAACTGTTCTCAGCACTTTGCAGTTAGAGCTGAAGATTGCATGCAGGTTTTTATGCAGTTAATTTTGGAATTAAATAAATTTGAATTTGTTTATACTTACAGCTAGGGGAAGCATTTTAGTACAAATTTTAAAACACATACGGCATGAAGATTGCTTTAAAAATGTATCTTGCCGGTGAGAAATCTCTAATTGACGGGGAGGAATAATTAATCTCTTCACAACGTTGCAGAGTTTCTTGCAGGTTGCTAAAAACAGAGTTCTTACCCACATCTGCATACTCTGATGAGGTTACTGGACCTTTCCTCCAGAGTAATGAAGGTTAGCAGCACTGGGACGACTTCCTTAATGTCGGTTCATTTGTCTTATTTTGACATTCCCTGTATATAAGCTGCAGGTGTACACAATAACAACTTAAGAGGTGAAGGTAATTCTACACAGGTTAATGTGCTCTCTGAGGTTGCTTAAGCTCGACTATCTTCTGGTGACAAATCTGACAAACACAAAAGACAAGACAGGCTGAGAGAAAAAGACAAAAACAAACTGTCATGTTGCTGCTTTTCAAACTGAAGTTGTTTTGACTCAGGAGTAATTTCCATAATGACAATGAGTGAAAAGCTTCTCTAATCAGCATGCAGTCAGCTCAGCTGTGAAACAAAGCAGTCACGACAAACACTTCTCACCACAAACTTATGAAGAAAAGAACAACAGCAGAACTTGTTCAAACTTTGACTCATACATTTTAAACATTGCAAGCTGCAGATCTTCTAGATGTTGGTGTTTTGTTGTTCAAACTTGGGACATAATGTGTTCATAAACTAGACTGTGGGGTTTCTTTTTTTATCATCTGGCTTTACACAACCTAAAACCACAATCAGATACAATGTGTATTACAATGATGGCTCTCAAGTTAGCTTGTAGGTTGTTGAAGATGTTTCACCTTCATCCAAGAGGCTTCTTCAGTTCTAACTGGCTAATGGGGAGTTACAATATACATACTCCAAGTCATTCGTCCATCCATCCGTCGCTTATCCGGGGCCGTGTTGGGGAGGCAGGTTACGAAGCAGGTCATTCCAGACATCCCTCCCCTCAGCAACGCTTTTCAGCTCTTCCTGGTGGATCCCGAGGCATTCCTTGGCTAGACGAGATACATAATCCCTCCAGCGAGTTGTGGGTCTGCTCCAGGGTCTCCTCCCAGGTGGGCGTGTTCGAAAAACCTCCAGAGGAAACCTTCTTGGATAGCCTTGCCGCGCTAGACAATCCACGGCAACGAATTTAATTCTCTGCCAGGGTGGGTCTAGTTACCCTCGGTAAGCCTCAAGGTTGGATGCTCCTAAAACTGGCCGACGAATCACCATGAAGTGTAGAGTCAGAAGGCGGGCGTAACTAAGTGACGACAGAGGCGCGACGATTCTGACAGAAACAACTGGAAACAACTAGCCGAGCCGCGCTAGACAACCCACAGCAACGAATTTAATTCTCTGCCAGGGTCGACAACAAAAACGACAACAGTCGTTGAGCTCCATTAGCACCGACTCTGAATAATCTTTCTGTTAACATATCTGTAATATACTTGAGCTTCACCCATTGACTGTATAAATAAGACTTCACCGAACTACCGCATCCTCTGATTTCCAGCGCTCTAGGAACTACGTCAGCCTATTCGTTGCGCTGATTGGTTGTATACCTACCCAATTGCTGCAGAGTGATTTGAAAGACAACCTTTTAGCCCGCCTCCCTCCCTGTCGAGAGTTCCTAGACCCTTGTGTCTTCAGACCTGGGTCTAGTGTGGCTAGGCTACTCCTTCGAGGCATCCGAATCAGATGTCCAAACCACCTCAACTGGCTCCTTTCAATACAAAGGATCAGCGGCTCTACTCCGAGCTCCCTATGGATGTCCGAGCTTCTCACCCTATCTCTAAGACTGAGCCCAGCCACCCTGTGGAGGAAGCTCATTTCAGTTGCATGTATTCGTGATGTCGTTCTTTCGGTCACTATCCAGAGCTCATGACCATAGGTGAGGGTTAGAACGTAGATGGACTGGTAAATTCTCCACCATGACAGTTTCATACAACGTCCGCATTACTGCTGATACCGCAACCCACCTGTCCATCTCATGCTACATTTTCCCATCACTTGTGAACAAGATCCCGAGAACTCCTTGGCTTGGAGTCCCGTCCGTTCGCGCCCCCCCCCCCCTCCCCCTCCCTTTGAACATGCTTCCATTGAAGGTTGTTCTGGGCAGAAGCATCGTAACTCTCGTAAAATATCATCCCGCGAGATTTCACTGGAGGAAGATGCCCAAAACCTCCTTCTAACACTCTGCATTCCTCTGCTGTTTGCTGTCTGGTATGGCAGTGATGTTTTTCTCAAGAATAATGGCAAGAAGAGTCTCGGTCTCCTCTTCTGTCCACAAGTACCACACCATGTTTACTCCGAGAGAACTGGTCATGTGACCATGTACACGTCCGGTGACGTATAATTGCGGAAAAAGTGTTTCCATTGCGCTTTTGCGATATTTTTCAATATCGAAACGTCTGAAAAACCACCTCATGAGAGCGTAAAAACTTTTTCGCGATATTTTAGTCCTTTTTCGAAATTTAGGTGTTTCCATTACCAGTTTTTTATTGCGTTATTTACATTTTGCGCATACCTAAGGATAATGGAAACGCAGCTTCAGTGAGCGCTTCCATTTAAGGAGGCGTTTGACTCGTCTTTTGACTTTTCTTCTGCACAGAATAATCAGACCATGTGCCGCCTACTTCTTTTGAGATGTTGTTAAAATGAAGAGTGAAGAGGAATATAAGAACTAATTAAGGTAAAAAAAAGGCATTGCTGCTGCAAATGATGCTTGTAGAAAATTGTTATTCATGAATCTCTCAGTGCAGCTGCTAATTTGTAATGTGAGAGCTGCACACTAGAGCTCTTAAGATTTAAATTTCATTCATTTAAACATGAGACTCAGGAAGTGAATTTAGGTCTAACACTGTCCCTTAATGAAGGATAAATGGAACTACTGATACACTCATTAGTTTTATGATTTGCATTAGCAGCAGTATTACTAAAACATATTTTTTTGGCATTTTCTGCAAAACAAATTCAATGCACGTATGTTCTTCTGGCTGTAGCTGCTTCATTCATCAGCTTTTCTGATGTACAGCTCAACAGTTTTTCCAGATAGAACATATTCAATCAGCTAAGAATCTGCATCGCTCACAGAGAATACTGAGAGGAGAAGAACTGGTCAAAGAGTGGCATTTTCATTTTTTATATATAATTTAAATCCAAAACTCTAAAACATGACCTCCTCTGAAGCAGGTTAGCCGTGCAGCATCAGCTACCATGACGACATAGCAGGTTAAAACACAATTAACTGATAGCAGAGGAAAGGAAAACCAAATTTAAGCATATTTTAAATGTTAATTAATTATTTTGTATTCTACAGCAGAGTTTTAGAATCTTTCTTGTGTTTTGCAATCAGTAATCTCACCTTTTTAGATTGTACAGCCATGACCATAAGTTTGGACACAAGTACCATGACGCTTGTGAATCTTAGAAAATACCACAAAATTGTCACTTACAATATAAATACCAGTCATAGCCATCAACCAAAATGAAATATTTTCCATTTTGGTTGATGGCTATGACTGGTATTTATATTGTAAGTGACAATTTTGTGGTATTTTCTAAAATTCACAAGCATCATGGTACTTGTGTCCAAACTTATGGCCATGGCTGTATTCTGACAAACGGCAGTCAGCACAAGAATCTGCTGTTTTCCATGTGAAAAATGAACCAACTTGAGCAAGAAAGGACAACAGTAATGACTCATCTGTATCACTGACACTTTTTTCTTCTACAGACATTGGAAAAAGGTTTCCAATTAAATTCATAGCAGTAATTTTTTATGCACGCACTCCCGTTTTTTTGTGTGTCACTGTTCCAGAGCAAATACAAACAAAGCAAACAGCATTAAGTGAAACCATGAGTAACAGTTGGGTGCATTAGCATTTCAATCTGTTCCTGCCTGTATTTTTTGAGTCATTTACATGAATATAGAGAATGTTTGTGGATATGCACTCTTGTCGAAGCCTCCCAGGTATTTGCAAACCACAGAGGTATTATATCTGATATGAAGCGAACCCATGGAGGAGACGTGGGGAGAAGCTCTTTCGGTGACAATGAAAAATTCGAAATTGCACCTTATCTAAAGCGACAGCGTAACGCGGCTTAAAAAGAGACTCAGCTGTAAATTGAATTCTGAATGTATTCTCAAAGCAGTTCAACAAGTAGGAAGCAGGAAAATGCCACAGATGATACATGGTCACCGCTGATGTGCTCATCCTTTGTTGAAAGAATCTGAACTTTTAGATAACTGATAAAAAAGTAAGACAACCATCCTGTATAATGGATTTTTCAATTCAGCGTTCCCTGTGTGGCCTACATTTGTATTGTGGTAATCGTAAACAGCAGTTTAACCATCAAACCAAATGGGGATATATGGATAAAAAGATTACATTCATTTCTTGGCATTGTGCCAAATTATCTCTTTTTGCAATGTTGAGATTGTTTCTAGATTTTCTCCCTTTTTACTGGCATCTTTTATCACATAAATTGAGAGTACACTTAAAGCATTTGGACAGAAACCCACTAATTCTTTAAAATGCTGCAACAGACTAGTAACTGTGTTACACAATAATTGGTTACACAATTCAAAGCATTATTGTTTAAATATCCACCCATTGATCTCAAATGTTACTGCTGTGTGATGCCAAAATGCAGGCTTTGACGTCACTTAGGTAGATTTTGGGTTACGGTAGAGATTAACAAATTTACCTGGTTTGTACAATGCTTTAGAGCGTTTCGGTCAAACTAACTTTTTGGATAATTTGGATAGGTCCCACAGAGATGCTGCAGCTCTAATTTTGTTCTTGACTGCAATGAAAAAGACTGAACATTCACCTACGGTTTTAAAGCACCAGCTGGAGTGGAGGTAGGATGAGATGACATTTACTGTATGTAGTAGTTCACATGTCAAACCTAACTGACAACATTGGTGCTCTGTTGCATAGCGGCTTAGCGGTGCACCGCTGAAGCCGGCGTTGGTTTAGCGGTAGCGAGCGTTGGTTTAGCGGTGACACGAGCATTGGTATAGCGGCGTTCTGCGCATGCGGGCGTTGGCTCAGCGGGGGTATAAAGTTGGTTTAGCGGCATACCGCTTGTGACTACGGAGCTGAACGGATCGTTTTGATACAAGTTCTGATAAATTTTTGATAGAAGTGCTGGAAGGCTCATGGATCCTCATTCCTCAGCTCCACCATCAGCTTGTCATACAGTCCATGTTCAGGCCTTCTCAGTATCCACTGTCTGACCCACACAACTCTGTCTCTCCTTCTTCTGTCAACAGCTTGTTGCAATCTGAGGAGGTTCTGATTCTGCTGCTGGACTAGTGCACCAATCATAGCAAGTCTCTCAGCATCCATGGTGATACAGTTTTACTGTAACTTTGAGCAAATTCGATATAGATGAGGTCTGAACTCAACGGCAGCTCAATTCCAAATGAGCTCCTGGTCCATTTCTCCCCATATTTATAGCCAAATTCTGGTCCCACTCCGACACCTCTATACCAACGCCAAACCAAAGTTCATCGCCGCCATGGATCGCTGCTTCAATACCCGACACCGTTCCAGCAACCCCGTGTCCGCTCGTAAAACGCTTACAACCGCTCCACCGAAGTTTGTGCAACGTTTAATTGCCGCCCGGGCAACGCTGGCGAAGCAGCAGTGGTCCAGCGTTCAAGATTTCTGCGTTGGCCTAGCGGACCCAAGCATCCACGAACTTGCGTCTAGCGATGCCAAACTTTGACTGGGTGTTGGTGGAGCGGGGGTGAACTTTGCCGGGGCGGAAAATTGCCCCCTCCTCACCGCTCGCAATATTTTGTGCAGCTCAAAACTTTCGGAGCGATAGGAGGGCCCCTCCAGCAACATCAGCGGTGGCCGAGCGTATACGGCGTTGCTTTAACGGGGGCCAACTTCTGTTAAACGGTGGTGAACGGTTACGAGCGGTGATGAATCTCATGTGGGTCTGACCACTAAAAATCTGAGCCTAATACCCTATAAATAACCACATCTCCAAATGTTTGTTGTTTTGGTGCAAAAAGAGTTCACATTTAAGGAATTATCTTTTAACAAAACATTATGAACTTGAAATTTCTTAAGAAATATTCAAATTCAATTTCAACTACATTATGCCTCAGTTTATCATGAGATTTTACAAAGTCATTCCACAGGCTCAATTCGACCCTCTGGCGGGCCGGTTTTGGCCTGCGGGCCACATGTTTGACACTCCTCAGTTAGACCATTTGGGCCTCTGCATTATCAGGGATTAAGAGTCTGCTATGAATCACTGACACCAAACTTGTCAACTTGTGTGGATGTAATGTCTGACAAGTATGTGTACATATTTATATAGCAGAGAAGCTATTTCCACTGTGGATATGAACCCTTCCTTTGATCGTCGGCTCACATCTCCAATGCATCCCGTACGAGTGTGTTCAGAGGACCGTGAAAGGTGTAGTTCCCTCCGGAGCTGCAGGACAGCCCTCCTTAGGCCAAACAAACCTATTTATCTCTTTTTGGAGCTGCCCCATCTCTGCTCCGCTCTCAGGTGTAACAGACTTATGCCCCAGCCCAAGACTTTGGAAACATCTGTGGGCAACTGGATGTTCCTCTGCTCCCGTGGGAGTTCGGTTAAGAGCAAAACAAGCCCTGCCTCTGGTAAAAGTCGAGTCGATCAGCTCCCTATGATGACTCTCTGCACTCCTGTCAGTCACAGCGCTGAGTTACAGATTTCTGTGGGGACATGTAGGGAAAATAGATGAGAGATAGCAGGGGGAAAAAAACTATTTTAAATCCCTGGTGGGAATGTGTGAAAGCAACTGCGATTTTTTTCCCCCCACTTGTTAAAAATCCATCAGCACTGACATTAAATTTACATACTCAGTGAGATGAGCAATTCCACCAACAGTCAATATAAATAATGCAAAGTGAAATAAGAAATAACAAATCTCAGAAGTCTTTTCAGCTTGTAAGTTGTCACACAGTGTGGGCTTACAGTCAAACAAAAAGTGCACTAAATTAAGCCTATTTTTGTGGCATTAATGTGGTTGCTGGTTCTTCACTCAACATTTACAGGACTTAAGAAAAATAGATTAAATAGGTGCATCATTGTCATTAACTACTTCTAAATTAGTCATTTCATGCATATAATACATATATTGTTGACAGTTAACCCCGTGAACCTACAGCAGCTTCCAGGTTTGTGTTTTTAATCTCTCCTGTCACATATTTACTCACTGTGGGCCCTTTTTTTTAAAAAAAAAAACTGAAATATAGATTTTTGCACCTCTATGGAAACAGCATAACCATGGCCACAAGTAGACAGAACCAAGAGATTCTTTCAGTGCAGTACAACAAAAATATAACACTATATTCAAAAAAAGGTGTTTCTTCAGTTATTGATTTTTACAAAACTTAAAAGAGTCAACTTATTAGCATCCGGCTGTAAAGGGAGAGCTAAAGCTGCAACAAAACAGAGCAGAGTGACCAGAGATAGATTTATTAATAGAAAACAAAGATGAGGCACTAAGGGTGAAGGGTGCTGCTTAAATAAAATAAATTAATATAATCAAAGGAGGACTTGTCTGCATCTAATCTAACCAACAACACAATCATTTGCAAGAACCAAAATTTAGCTGAGGCCAAGGCCGTAACACATCTTCTGACTTTAGTCGGTAGTCTCACCTCTCTGGTTACCTCATAGTAATGACAAGAGTCCAGCAAGACACTACACACTTAAAACAAAAATTTAACTGAGAATCTGAATCACTCTGAGAGAATATGGTCGGAAATAAATCCCAAACTCTGAACTCTTCTGGAGCAGGTTAGCTGTGCAGCATCAGTGACCATGGCGATCCACCAGGTTAAAAGAGCAACCTTATTAGCATCAAGCTGAAAATGGAAAGCTGAAGCAGCGACAAAACAGACCAGAGTGACCGTAGGCTGATTTATTAAGAGAAAACCAAGATGAGGTATTACTGAAATAAATCAATATAGTCAAAGGAGGACTTGTGCTCATCAAATCTAACTAACAACAAAATTACCTGCAAGAATCAAAGCCTAGCTATAGAAAGGTAAAGAGCCACCTTTATGACACTAAAAACGCTTCAGGTTCAACATACCTCACAAAGTCATTAATCTCACCTCTCTAGTTTAGGAAGACATTAAGATAAGACAAGATAAGGCAAGATCAGATCAGCTTTATTGATCCCACAGTGGGGAAAGTTCACCAATACAGCAGTTCAAACGACAGGGGTATGAGGACAGTTTAAGATTATATTATATACACAGTACATTATATTCTAAAACATGAGACTTCAAGAACAATATAAACTAAAGATGAGATTGGAACAAATTATTGCACAGTACTACAGCAGCAACGTCAGGAGAATAAAAAAATTATGTCCTTTACACAAACAATTTGACACAAAACCTCATGTGAAACCACCAGATATCAATTTCATGTTTGTTTTTGTCCAGCAGATAAAACATATCTAACACTCTAATGCGTCAATACATGAGCTTTTGAGATGCTGGATTGCATTTTAAACATTTTTGCATGGAGCCCGGTTAGCTGTTTCCTCTTGTTTGTAGCCTTTATGCTAAACTAGGCTAATTGGTTCCTAATTGGTGCACGAAACTCTCTGCAAAGGAAAAAAGTAAACTATTCCCTTTATGAGGAATCACATTGTGCATTCTCAGCTGTGTTTTCCTATATGCATAAAATTCATCTGTACAGTCTCTTCCTTTGTCTTTTGCGTAGTCTGTCAATCACTCCTTCTTTCTCCATCTTCTTCTTCTACACATCTATTAGTCGCTCTCTTCATCTGCCTCCCAACATCTTCTCATTCACCCTCCATCCTGTCATCCTGTCATCTCTCACATCCCGTCCATCCATTACAGGGACAGCTGTGGCTACACTCTCCATTTTAACAGCAGCTCCTGCACGCCATCGACTAAAATGGTTCCCCATCGCAGGACTCGTGGCATGCCGAGGCTGCAGGAGGTGATTTAACTTCGGGCGAAGGCAGCGCTGACAGCGGCATTAATGGGAAAACTGTGATTTAGTGGTTTTGTGTTTTGGAGCCTTGATGTGGAGCAAATCTCTGCTTGTTATTCTGCACTGAATTCACACACAAACAAATTCAACATTAATGTGCAGGACGGTGTTACATAAAGCGAGTTATGTGGATGGATTTCATAATATCTCACAACTGGATCTTGTGGCTTCTCACGTCTCCCACAGTCCTCATGCATCCCTGTCATCTTATCTCACCCTCCTTCTCCTCGCTGCATCTATGAATGAATCTCCCAGCGAGAGTGCAAAGACGGGAAAAAAGGAGAAAGTAGGAGAGATGAAGATAGAAAAGAGAGAGAGAGAGAGAGAGAGGGAGGAAGAGGAAGAGGAAGAGAGGGGGAAATGGCGAGTTTAATTTTAGACCCGACACGTAATTCCCCCTCTTTCACCGCCGCTTCTATAAATAAACTCTCTCGAATTCCCCCACCCTACCTCCCCTCCATCGCCCACGCAATCATTGTTTGATGGACTAAAAGGGAGGATGGGGGTGTCGCCTAGCAACCGTATCCTGACTTGGCAGGTCACGTGATCGTGGGATGACTGGCACCGAATGTGGTAGTAACACACTTGTGCCTGAGAGCTGGGCATAGCAACACACACACTTGTTGTATGGATGCATTAACACAAACTGACACGTGAAAAATCCGACACATTTTCTCCCTGTAATACATCCACATACATGCAGCATAGATGACGGATTTTGCAGCTAACAGCTTGATTCTGTTACTCATCAATGCAAACCAGATTTATTGATCATTCGGGGGGATGCAGCAGCAGCAGCAGAATGACAACCCCCCCCCCCCCCCCCCCCCCCCAAAAAAAAACAGCCTCCTGGTGCTTTTAGAGCTTTCTGCTGGAGCTACGTAACCGAGGGAGTGTTGGCTTTTAGGAGGAGGCATGATGGAGGGAGTATACAGTACCTGAGCCTCTTAGCACATCACTTTGCTCAAAGACGACATTCAGAGGAAGTTGTTTCAAAAAGGAGGTTATTCACAGACTCACAACTGGGACTCGAAATCTGAAAATGTGGTGACAGCTCCTACAAATGATGTGGTCAGGACTTGAATCTCAGTCACTTCAGTTTAAATGCCTTATGCACACTGCTGTTTATGATTTAGAACGTTATACACAGGATCTTACAAAAGTCAGAAAACCCCTCACATTTCTGCTAATTGGGTCCAATTTGTACATTTTCAATTAGGGGTGTACTCACTTTTGTTGCCAGCGATTTAGACATTAATGGCTGTGCGTTAAATTATTTTGAGGGGACAGTAAATTTACACTGTCATACAAGCCGTACACCGACTACAATGTATTAAAGTGTCATTTCTTCAGTGTTGTCCCAAGAAAATATATAATTAAATATATGCGAAGATGTGTGCTCACTTTTGTGAGTGAATGTATGTTGAATATTTTACAGCCAGGACTTTTGCTTCAGAATAATAACTCAGTAAAATTTACATTTTCAAGCTGTTTTTCGCAAACTTTGCAGATACAAGTCACAAATGTTTTGGCGTTTGCTTCCAGCAATGTGTCACAGAATGAGTAAACCATGTTTGTGTTTTAAAATCCACTTACCGAGTCGGTTCCAGGGAAGTCTGGAGGCTGTTTCATATTGTGTGAGCAAATCAGAAATCTGCAGTGTTTTGCCCATGAAATACGGAGTGACTTATATATGAGCTGCATTGGCTTTAAATGCATGCAGAAATCTCAAAGCCTGGGAAAATATTCAATTTCACTAATGTGTTTGTCTATAGTAAAGGCTTTTTTAAGAATGCATGAGGTAAGAGGCTTGGAATTGTCTTTAAAAAGGTACAAATATTGTAAGGAATATTGATATAAGAATTTCAGATTTAGAATTTGAACCGAAAATTACAAAAAAAATCTGTTTCTGTCTTTTGTTAAACTTGTTTGCTTGCAGCTGTTTAACCTATAAATACATATAACTCTACATGCTGTCTGTTCAGGTATCATAAGACAGTTTATTGTGCAATGTTTGAACAAAAATATCCCAGAATTCAGCCTTAGCTAACTCCACTTGTGCAGTTTTCTTGGATTCACAGCTGCCAGGGTCTATAAAAGTGGCTTAAAAATTAGACTAGACCAAAGTGGTTTGGCTGCATTATAACATCAGCAGTCTCAAACGCAGCCTTGGTGCTTCCACTCTTGACTTCCTAATTGGTTATTCAAATGGATTGACTCCATCTACTGACTCTGAAGTTGTTATGAAATATTTAATCAATCTGATCTTCGTTGCAGTGACATAAGTGACAGCTGGTTGAACTCCGGACATCATTTTATGCTAATTACATGTCAGCTTGCTCCGACCATTTCTCTAATTGGCTTCCTTTTTAGACTACTTGTCTATCGATTGGGGAATTTTCCCATCTGGAATGAATGACTGTCTGCATAACTTGTGTGTTTTTGTTGTGGAAAGCTCTGACAGCTCAGTGGAATCCATGAAACTACATTTGCTCATCTTCACTTAAACCGAAGCTTTACTTTAGCTTTTACTGCTATTCAAGAAACAACACAACCTTCCAATTAAGGTTCCACATTGTGTCCCTCATCAACAAATTAAATTTATGCATAGTAAAAACATATGCTCTAAAGATGTATTCTGCTGATTTTAAGGTGCAATATGGAAGACATAAGAGCATTAATATAGCCTTAATACAGCAACAAATAACCATCTCCTATAACAAGCTCTTAGAAGAGAATAAACTGCTTCTGTGTTAATGTTTTAGCAGCTAGTTAGTGCACGTGTGACCCTCCTGTTGAAACTGTAAAATGAGGTTAAGTGTCTAGCTAAAATTGAAAATTTAAAAAATCTAATTATGATTATTATTGATTTTAACCTAATTTATGTGCACTTGTTTAATTTCAGCTCAGTTTCAGAGTCTCTTCTGCTGCTTCTCAATTTCCACTTGTGTATTTTACAATATTAATGTGGAATAATGGTTATTTTTTGCTGGCTCTTGTTTGCACAACCTTTTTGGTTGCAAATGAAAGCCAAGCAAGGAGTTTTTTTAAATTATTTTTTTGGTCTCGGATGCCTTTAAGGAAGAACTTTTTGAGGCTGATAAAGGTTGACAGGTTTTCAAATGATGGACATGCTGCACTTTGGAAGAAAAAAAATCTTCAAAAGCTTCAGATGAGGGAGGGAGATAAGAGGCAGAAGATGTGGTATTTGTAAGCGGAACCTTTTAAATACAAACACACACATAAAGAAAGCTGCACTGTGCAAAATGCAAACTAGACCCTGTATCTAAAGATGGATCAGTGGCTACTAGATTTCCCATAATCCTTGCTATGTGCTATTAGACTGAATGGAATCTCAACAGCATTCACCATCATGGCAGGTGTTTTTGTAAGACCACCACCTAAAACTGAATCTATTTTCAATTTAACTTGATTTTTTTTAAAATTTCCAACCTTCCACCTTCTTATAAAAGGAAACTCTTTATCTTTCATTAAGAAAAAATTCCTCCCTTCTCCACCGAGGAGCTGACATCCAACCAGGAAGTGAAGCTCCTGATCACGCCTCCCTGAACATTCACCTTGACGAGCTCACAAACCCCCTGCCCACCCCCTCCCCTGCCTCTTCCCATTGGATGAGACGCAGAGCCACAACTCGCTCTGATTGGTTGCCAGGACCCAGCCTGTTGCTGGGCTGTTTCCATGGAGATCACTATCACCTTTATTTTTCCCTCCGCTCTCCTCATCCAGATACAGAGAAGGATGGGATGGAGAGACAAACGATGACAGCAGAGAGTGATTAGATTAGGGAATGAAGGTGTAACATGAGGGATGGAAGTCAGTGAAGCTGTACAGAAATGTAAAAAACTGCAGCAGAGAAGGATGTGGAAGGATTAAATGTTGGGGAATTCGGGGATGACTGCAGTTAGAGATGGCGCACTTTTCTGAGATGATGCCTCATCCTGCATCCTAATGTTCCTGTGCAGAATCCACAGGAAGCTACAGTCATGCCCTCACTAATTTTATTGTGCAAAATCCTACAAATCAGAGAACTTCTGCTCCCATGCTTCATTCATAAGCTTATATATCTACAGTATGGCATTATTCTGCATCCTCTTTCACTATTGTGTCATAAAATGAGAAATCTATGCCCTCTTGAAGATGAGCTCAGCTGCTAAACCCGCACATATATCAGATAAACAGAGGCCCATTGTACTAATATTAGATGGCAGAGGAGCCAGGGCCGAACATCGATTTGCCCGCACATAAAAATGTCTCTATAGAGATAAACGGTGCCCCGAGAGTCTGTTTCTATTAGAGATTTTAGTGCATTAGAGCCTAAAATGAAAAAAAAAACTGCAGAATTATCACATCTTTTTCAGTCTGTTGGACAACGTCCTCATCTGCTGTAATTATCCATCAGTGTGCCGCCTTTACGAGCTCCATTTCCTCCATCAGGGCTTTTTATTTATTTTTTGTTGAATCTCAGCTCACTGAGTTCATATTAAAACCTTTTTTAATGGCGTCTGGTGTGATTCATATGAACCCCACGATGCAGTGCAGCTTGCAGAAACCAGCAGCTGTTTTGGAAAGAAAAGAACAATATCAGATGCAGTTATTTCTCCCACTGATGTGGCCGCTCGCAGGAACTTGAAGGATAAAGAGGAGAGGGAGGGATGGAGGGTGACATATGGATAAACGGATGAGCAGAAGGCGGGAGGCAGTGATCGATGTTGCACTACAGAAAGGTGAGGAGGGAGTGAGAGACTCAAGTTCTGACAGAGATGAGAGAGTGCATTTTTAATCAGTGGCAGCAGAATAGAGACAGAGCTCTGACGGAGAGTTTCAGTGCTGCTAAACATGCAGCTTTTTCAGTTTAAACTGTTGATTTATGTGCTTGAAATATAGCTGCTTGCTATAAACACAGTTCACCTTTAATGTGAGATGACACAGTTTTCCTGATGGAACCGAACAGAAATATTACCTTGTCCGGAAGCCTGCACATAAAGCATCCGTCAGCCCTTTCAAGTTGTGCTTTGTTGGAATAAAGGAGCAGAATCTGCCGCGGGGACTGATGAGACTTCTGTCAGCTTTCCTCATGGGGACTACATTGGCAATTTTTCTGCAAGAAAAAAATTTGGCTTTTTCGATTTTTCTCGACCAACACGCTCCAGCCAATAAATAGATGAGAGGGAAAAAGTCCAATCATTTACCATCAAAGGAAAAAAAATGTAGTTTGGTACAAACATAAGAGCAAATGTGTTGTAAGAACAGCATTTATGTTCTGTACAGCAGCCGTTTTAGGATGTATCAAAGACAACCTTTAAATCTAAGCTCTACATCAATCTGAGCTGCAATAAGTTGGTCTATAGGTACAGTTGTCCTTGATGTTAAAAATGCTAAAGCTGTCATGTTAGCATGCAAAATTAAGGCTGGGATCTAAAAGCAAAAACAATCATTGCTCTAAAACCATTTTTTTGGCCTCCTGTGTGGTTGTGGATTCCACCTGTGAACACAACAATCAGGGGCGTCACTAGGTTTTAAGGACAGGGGGGCTTAGCCCCCAGGAGATGCACAGGATGTGAGTGAACGTTGAATTTCAGAAACAGCTCACAAAAACTGAGAAATTGCTTTTCCACTTTTTGGACAGATTTAGATTTTTTTCAGAGATACTTTACTGTGTAAATGTTTTAGGCCACAGTGGCCATGACTTTTTTTCTCACAACACAATAATTCAGGGCTCTAAGGTCAGGGCTGACCAGACCCTGAGATTTGGTCAGTGTGTGATGCTGGCAGGGGGTGTGGGAAAATTTTGAAAATTATTGATAGAAATACACTTTCTGGTGTATTTTAAGAGCATTTTGCCCTTTTAAAATCTTATTATAGAGATAACATTAAGGGATCATAAAAAAAAACCTTGAGCTTAAAAAAAAACAAAAACAGAAAAAAACAGAGCAAGGCCAGGCAGTTTTGAAAATGGTTCTTCTTGTAGAATATGGATGAAAGTTCTGTGGTTGGATGTGCACAACCCATTTCAGTATTTTCCATAAATATATACATAATTGAAATAACCCCAGCAACCACTTGTAACATTTGTCTTGGGGGATTCTAATGCACACACTCAACAGCTTCAAGCTCCATTCATCCATCCATACACCGCTTTATCCTCACTCAGACAGCCAGCCTGACAGCTGCACAATGACGGAAAATGCGGACTGGATTTTCACAGACCTGGCATTCTCTGGGGTAAAAACTCGAACTGGATTTCCCCAAAAGTTACATATTCCCATAACAGCAAAGTCGAACTTTTTATTTTTGCCCATGTGATATTTGGAGTGTGGCGTGAGAGTGTATGAAGGGATTGAGTTGCGTGTGTGTCACGGCCAAAGCGTGAGTTGGCAGCCCTGCTGTGTGCATCTGATGCTGGAGCTAATGCTCTAGAAGGAAGTCACCCCAAAGATAGTATATGGTAAAAAAAAATAAAAAATGAATAAATAAGAGTGCACACCTAACTCTATGGACAACCAGAACCTTCACAGTGCATTTCAGACTAACTAGCTAGCTAAGTACAGGGGACTTTCTCCTATAGAGTGTCCAAGCCAGGTTTTGCCAGTATTTGTCAAACAGGGAGCATTTGGTTCATTATTCACATAGGGCTTTCTGCTGTTAGCTGGGGAGCTGGAGCTAACTTATTGTTACTATCAGCAGTGATGAATACTTACTCTCCTGAAAAAATTTCGTATATCCATTCTTGTTCACGTTCTTCTCCTAATCAGTCCCTGAAGCCCCCTAAAATAGGCCTAATGACGTCACTGACAACAATGCCAACCTCTGTTACATAAAAATATGTCTGCAAGCATTTACCTCACGAGGGGTGATCAAAAAGTTCAAAACGAGACTCCTTATAAAAAACAAACACTGTTCCTGATTTAAATTTTGTCACCACTGAAGTAGTCTGTGCAGTTTGCTCTGCTTGCAGTGCTCCTGCAACTCTTGTAACACTCCCTGTTAGTCCTGTTCTGGAAACATGTCAAGCACCATCTGCAACTAGCTCTGAATCACCTAAACTGTGTCAAAACCCTTAAATTTTAACCTGATTTTTGGGAAAAGAAAGAAGTCACAGGGAGACAAATAGAGTGAGTATAATGGATGAAGATCAATGATTTTTTTGTTTTGGCCAATAAAAGCCATGCACAGTTGCCATGCGGTGACTGGTCGTGTCATTTGCACCCACTCTTCTCCCTCAGATGTCTCAGGACTTTACAGTGAAACTCTGCTCTGACAGTCCAGCTCCGAGGGACAAATTCCCAGCACACAAGCACATGAATGTTGAAGAAATCAACAAGTACGTTCCTGGCACTCCTGACCTGATGGACCCACATTTTTAAAGGTGGCAGCTCTTTCATTTTAAAAACTGCTATTTCTTCTCCTGGTGGTAGCTGCAGACCCTCTTCTGGTCAGCACTGATCCTTAATATGAAGATTGGATCATTTTCAGCTGCAGAATCACACAGAATGTGATGTTTGCTCTCTGCTCCAGAGAAATTACAAATGTGCAGCTATCTGCGGCCATGGAAACACATAGAACACCGGTCTTGCTGTTGATGGCATGATAACAAAATGTCTTACAGCATAGTGATTTCTGACAGTCACTGCTTGAATGTACACGACTGTGACACACTCTGTGCATGGGCATCACAAACATACTGCAGTTAAGGAGCAACATTAGCATTTCGTTCATTGTAATTTTTGACTAAATGATGAATTTAAATCGAACATTTTTGCTCCATTTTGGTGTCCACATCCTGATATATCTGACCTTTTAGCTGCTAATTGCTCCACTTTGTTCATCAAATGGACTGTGGAAGTGCACAGTTAGAGGTTACAAATTGTTCCTGTTTGCCAAAGCAGCTTCTTGCGGTGGCTGAAATGTTGATTACAGTGGTCAGAGTGATGGACAACGGTTGGATTATGCTCATTTTGTCATTTCTTACTATGAAATAGCGTTACTTTTAAACCTAGGATTCCATCCTACAGAGACCACCGGATGGCGAGGGGCATGGCCGATCTGACAGATTGGCAACGTGATAAGAAGGACACGTCATCACAAATCAGAGGACGTCCTGAAGAAGACTGCAGATGCAGTCGAAACATGGCAGCAAGGTAAAGACATACTTTATTTATTGAGTTGTCGGTTTAAAAGTGATGCTATTATATAGTGATGGACAACAGTTGAGTAATTGGAGAAATTAAATGCTCAACATTCTGCTTTCCCAGCCTCTGGTCTATGCAGAACATTTTCAATAATTTTTATTCTTGCAGCACTGGTTTGAATTCTCTGATTAAATAACATAATGAATCTTAAAAACTGCCGTTTCTTCTTCTGGTGGTAGCTGCAGACACTCCTCTGTCAACACTGGTTCTCTATATGAAGGTTGGATCATTTATAGCTGCAGAATCACACAGAATGGGATGCTTGCTCTCTGCTCCAGAGAAATTACAAATGTGCAGCTACTAGTGGCCGCGAAAACCACAGTGTCTTACAGTATTGTGATTCCTGTGTACGGGCATCACAGACTGTCTCAGACTGTCTTATCATCTTTAGGATTTTAAACATAGTGCAGTTACAGAGCAACATTAGCATTCAGTTCATTGTCATTTTCATCCAAATTATGAACTTAAATCCAGCATTTCTCTCCTTTTGGCTCCGTTTTTGGTCTCCACCACTGAGGGAAATGTCTTCCTGCAGTTAACAATGCATATTTTTATTTCTTTTTCCAAAACATTAGCATACGTGTTGTAGCTGAAATGTTGTTTAAATGGTCTGAGTGATGGAGAACAGTTAAAGTTCAGAACTAAAAACCCCCAAAATTCACAGAAAGTCACTGAAGAGCACTTCAGAGTTGAAGCTAAATGCAGTGCTGGGTCATAATTCTTTAGGAGTTTGTCATTATATGTAGCCTTTTACATACTAGTAGTTACTGATATAAAAATATTGATTAAAATCATTTTTCAGGTCCTGTTTCACTGTGTTTCTTTCATTTTTTGGTCTATAAAACAGAATCATTATGCTGCTGTGTGATTTTTATCCATCTGTCCCAGAGGATGCATGAAAAAAAAGATCACCCAGACTCACATTCCTTAAGGCGCCACAACACAATGAGCACTTTAAAGTCTGTCCAGCCGAATATAAAGACCGAGTTTAAATGATACCAGTGTTCTGTGCATTCATTCATCCAACATGTTTTCCAGCTATGATGTGGCCCGAATCAAAGTGGCCATTTATTAGCAAACCTTCCCCCAGACCCTTAATCGGTGGGAAGAAATGAGTAATCTCAGGAAAATAAATGCTCCACATTCTGCTTTCCCAGCCTCTGCTCTGTGCAGAACATTTCCAATGATTTTTATTCTTGCAGCGCTTCTTTAAATTCTCTGATTAAATGACATGATAATGAAAAGGGCATTTCTGAAGGCCGGTCTGAGAGACACTAACATCCATTTACACTACGCCTCATTTAGCACAAGAGCATGAATTCCCAAATGTGCCTTCTGCCTGCAACAATACAAACTAAATGTGTTGCATAATGCCTTACATCACAAGATGGTGCCTTCACTTTGCTGCTCTGCACGAAGATGTCGGGCTGTAGGGAGGAATTTACTCTTACAGTCCAGCCTGTGTTTCTCTCTGTGATGTTGACTGGTTAATAGACGCTGCAGGACGAATGATGGACACAGGAGAGAGGCGGAGATGGAAAATCCCTCCTCGTCCTTCCTTTATGACCTTCAGCTACACCTGAACACACATTTTCTCTCAGAGTGATGGAATGAAGCAGCTCTCCTTCATTCCCTCTCAACCTGTATCCTCCCCTCCTGTTCTTAAGCCTCCTTCTCGCTGTGACGCTCTGCCGTCATCCTCCTGATTCTCCTTCAGTCTCCATCTCAGGATCGACTCTGCAGCTGACTGCTCTCTCTGCTGGAGAACTGAGGAAACAGCAGCCTGAACCTCCAGAGGAACCCAGGGACCAGGATGGAGCAGATCACATGTGTTTCTCTGGTTTATTTACAAGGTGTTGAAAGATTAAATAGAAACACGCAGAGCAAAACGTTTCTCACAGTTTAAAGCCTCAGTTTGATGCTTCATATTTAAAGTAATAGCTAACTGAAAATGAACTGAGGATCAACACAACTCATACCTTTATGTTCAGCGGCTTGTTGGAAGATTGTCATTTATTCACTTTTTATGTGTGTTTTTAATGGATTAAACTAATAAGAAATAATTAGCGCGTTTTCGAGCTCCCGCTAACACCAATTCATGCTTTATGTCTGCAAGTGAACACGTGAAATTTTGTCATCAAGTCCAAAAGGGTCCAGATTACAATTTCAACAGCTGCACATCCATCCATCCATCCGTTCTCTATACACCACTTTATCCTCACTAGGGTCACGGGGGGTGCTGGAGTCTATCCCAGCTGACTCGGGTGAAGGCAGGGGACACCCTGGACAGGTCGCCAGTCTGTCGCAGGGCTTCATATACAGACAAACAGTCACACTCCCATTCATACCTATGGGCAATTTAGAATAATCAATTAACCTCAGCATGTTTTTGGACTGTGGGAGGAAGCCCACGCATGCACAGGGAGAACATGCAAACTCCATGCAGAAAGATCCCAGGCCCACCCCGGGATTTGATCTTCTTGCTGCAAGGTGAAAGTGCTAACCACTACGTCACTGACAGCTGCACATGCTCCAGAAAAAACAAATGCCATTCAAAACAACCGCTTGTTACAAGAACAGACTGTATGAAGAGATTCTGCATCACCCAATCAAAGAATTCGAAGCAGTGCTGCAAGAATAAAAATCCTTTTCAATTCATTATAAAAAGACTTCTAGCTGAAGTAGTCTCCCCACCAGATGAGTCCACTCTCAGCAAGAAGTTCTAAGTTCTCCAGAAATCCCGTGCTTTGTCAACCCACTGTGTTTGGGTTAGGGTGCTAAAATTCAATCTGAAACCAGCTGCTGTATCTAAAAAAAATAGTAAAGTTGCAAACAGCTTTTCAGAAACTTCTGCAGTTTCAGTTGAATTCAGTTCAATTTTACTTATATAGTGCAGATTCACAACATGTCATCTCAAAGCACTTAGCATAGTAAGGTACAGACCGTACGGATTACCAACAGTAACAGAAAACCCAACAATCCAAAGATGCATTTGGATTCCCTATGAGTGGGAAGGAACAAAAAAAAACAACTAGGATAGGGAGGGAGGGGGAACCTTCAACAGAACCAGGCTCAGGGATGGCGGCCATCTGCCTCGACCAGTTGAGTGAGAGTGGAGATGAGGGAGGGTGGAGAGCCTCGTGTTTCTCTGTGTTTGATACAAGGTGCAGTGTAACTGTTTGTGTAGCAGACTGATGGTTTCCTATTGTAGTATGAATGGAAGTGCTTCAGCATCTGCTGTGTGCTTTCAAAGTCTGCATCACTTGTGCAGAAACCATGACTCTGCCTTTATATGTTTGGCATTAATGAATACGCAATAGTCTGCAAGGCTACATTTAACATCCATGTCATCATCCATCAAGTCTGCAAGAGTCTGTGCTGACCTTCTTTGGACATCCATGTGTATTCCAAAATGTGTCTACACTACAAGGGCAGCAGTGCACATACTCAGCAGCTGTGAGGATTCATGGGATATGTAATGTAGATACAACCTATTGTGGATGTATGGAACAGAGTCCTACTAGTGGGTTAGAAAAGTAGTATATCAGCAACTCCACATCCATGGTGTCTACAGCTGTTCATATCCACAAAGGAGTATAGTCAAGGCTTTAGTGCTCTGCGTGTTAGTCCAGATGATTCTACTGGCAACCTGTGTGGCTCTGGTGAATTCCATATCCAGTAGGGTTAAGGCAGTGCTGGAAAATAATGCTGGCCACACAAAATATTGACACTTTGGGCCCAGTTTGGACATTTTCACTTAGGGGTGTACTCACTTTTGCCAGCAGTTTAAACATTAATGCTTGCATGTTGAATTATTCTGAGGGGACTGTACATTTACGCTGTCATACAAGCTGTACACTGACTACTTTACATTGTATCAAAGTGTTATTTCTTCAGTGTTGTCCCATGAAAAGATAGAATTAAATATTTGCAGAAATGTATATCGTATATTAGATCAATAGCTACGTGTCTACAGCTGTTCATGTCCACAAGGGAGTATCAAGGCTTAAGTGAAGCTGGTTGTTAGTTGAATGGGGGTAAAGTCAGGTTGGCTGTTTTGACATATTCCCAGTTTTTATTGTACACTAAGCTAATTATTCTGCAGACATCTAAAGCACTGATAAATTAATCGATGTCAAGTCAAAACTGCAGTTTGTAACAATGCAAAAAGGAAATTGTCAAAGCTGCAATAAAAAGCAAGACTAATCCTGTGGTTCTACTTCATTTAGTTCAAGCAATTTACAGTTTCAGGATTTTTTTAAACTAATATTGTAGTTTAACTTGTGCAATTAGTCCCTAAAGTCAAGTTTCAGTTCGATATTCGCTGTATAACAGATTTAAAATAGGTGATGGGGCAGTGACACTTGTTACGCCATCAAAAGTGTGACTTTAACTCCATGAATTTGGAAAATCTTGGACTCAACAGTTCAAATTCAGAGTCAGACATGCTAACCTATAACATATATCCCAAACAACTGCAGCCTTTATGATTTGCTATTTGCATTTTTTCAAATCCGACCTGTCCAGGGTGTCCCCTGCCTTCACCTGAGTCAGCTGGGATAGACTCCAGCACCCCCCGCGGCCCTCGTGAGGATAAAGCGGTGTATAGAGAATGGATGGAATGGATTGTTTCAAATCAGTTTTGATTCAAAATCAGTTAATTATTGAGCCATAATGCAGGTTGGGGATCAACAGACATGAGCCCTGTTTTACTATTTAAAAGCTGCACCTTGTACATTTTCGCAGAGTGTCAACTGTGGTGTTGCTCCTCCTCATGTGATTGTCTTACTTTTAATTGTATCCAATGTGGTAAAGCTTCATTACAGTCGTTACACAGTCTATGCTAAACTGAAGCTTGACTTTGAAAGAAAATATCTGCAAATATCTGACAGAAAACTGGATATTTTTCTCAAATCGTTCAGCCCTTCATCGAACTCTGGACAAGAATCCATCTGTTTGCTTTACCTGCTTTATCCTGCTGGGAGTCCCGACGGGGCTGAACTTATCCCAGCTGACATAAAGCCAAAGACTACTAGTCCCTGGACACACATATAAATGATATTTTTCAAAAAGGTTGAACGATTATGCTACTCTAAATGTGATTTTCAACATTCTGATGCATTTCATTGGCTATAAACAAAGATAATAGAGACGATAACTGTAAACTTCCCCCTTCTTCAGCCTCATATGTCCTGATATAAAGTCAGTTTCTGCTGTTTGACCTCCAGCAGCCGGAGGTTTAACTGGATAAATCTGCTTCTGATGGCTGATAAAGTATTCATGCCAAAACAATCTCACACACTGACGGGAAGCAGCAGTATATGTGGCGATTTAGTTCTGCAGAAACGCGTTGAAACCTTCCTTACAGGCAGGAATGTCTCTGCAGTGACATGGCGAGTCTTTGGTTCCTCCATTGATGTTAATGCAGTTAAGATGAGCTGCTAAATAATGAAGAGCTGCTTGTTTCTGCTGCAAACTGACGTCTGCTTACGGGGCATTTTAGTGCTTTACTCCTGATTACTGCTTACGGACACGATTACCTAGATTTCCATAATCACACTGACACCATAATGTAATTCATGCAAATATGCTAAACGCACAGCGTCACAGCAGCAGCGGCTAATAGGATTTTTAATGTTATAACTTGAGGCTGGACAGATGGGAGAGCTCCTACATGTTTGCAATTCGCCGAGTGTGTCACCTCTCAGTGAGCGTCCTCTCCGAGAAACTTCCCGCACGCGTTAGCAGCAATCTAAATTACTTTTTCGCAATATAATTATTTCATTCAAAGCAGGATTAACCAATATAAATGTTCCCCTAACCTTGACACAGATTGGGAATTATTCCCTTCACAAGTCTTTACCCAAGAGAGCCATTAAAGCAACAGTTTCAGGCAGAAAATCTAATTCATGAAATATACAGTCGTTTTCCCGCTCATTTGAATACATCTGACTGATTGGTTTACAGCTGAGTAAGGGCTCAAGCGAGCAGACAGAATGTGAATTACTGTCACCATGTTAATGACTCAAACTTTGAGCTATGAAGAGGAAGCAAAGGGAGCAATTAACCCGGTGAAATTTGCATCGGGAGGGAGCAGAAACGAGTGTGCAGGAAGGCCTCGGTGTGAAATACTGCTGTTGTTTGATCCAAAACTAATGTTGTACGTGCACCGGCCTGAAATCAATTTATAGCAGAAATGGCTGTTTAATGGCTGCACTTTCTGATGTAATGATAAGCTGTCAGTTATATGACTAAATGATGCGGATTTTCAAGAAAACGGGATGAAAGTGATGTGAAAGTTCCTCGGTACGTCGTTATGAATGCAGAAGACACATTAACATCAGGGATTCTACAGCTGAATGAGTTTTATGGTCCCTCTCTGGTTACTGATTAAACCCCGAAAAACTCATCAAAGTTACATATTTAGAAGTTCTTTCCAGGAAAAATCACCTCTTCCTGCCTCAAAATGTCTCAGACACAATTCTATGCCTTTGCCTTACCCATTTTTCTGCTACTTACTGCAGCTCCAGCACACCGGCTCACCTTCAACTCTGCACTGCACAATAGCAAGTGGGGATTTGTAAGCAATTCACTCAAGAATAATGCTACAGAAAACTTCACCCTTCAACCTGACAGGATTGGTTCTTTAAGTTTGTTATGTATGAAACCCTGGAAGTCTGATTCAGTGTTTTTTTTTGTTGGTTTCCTGCAGTTTTAACCCTTTACGCTTCAGTGCGTCGTAGGTGTACCGCCGGCGGTACACTTACTAATTTGCATAGGAATTTCAAGAATGTCCGACGGCTGCAAACACGATTATACAAACACTATACGCCGATGGAAAGCTTAGATTCTCATGAATCCGCCGGTATAAACCACTTTCAGATGCGATTACCACAGCGGGTGAGAAAAACACATTTGTCCGACAAAAACAAATATTCATCCATCCGTTCTCTATACACGGCTTCAACGCACACAGCGCGACTCACATTTCCGGGTTCATTATTACACACAGAAAAAAAGATTCCACAAAAAACGGCCATAATCCAACCTTTTACATCCAGACAACACAAGCCAGTAAACTATTTTGTCCAAAACATGTCCTGAAGTCGGTATAAAATCCACGAATCGGTCGTTTTCAAGGAAATGCACCTCGCGATGTGCGTCCAATATTCCCTGTATTTTTCGTCATTTTTTTATTTAAAAATAGAATATTAGCGATTTTTGTACTGAAAACGGCTGGAATTGACTGAAGCTTAAAGGGTTAAGGCTCAACTATGGCACAAACTATTAATTTTACTCATGAGTCACCTTCCAGCATCTAAAAAACATGATAAAAGATGTGTTAAAAAACTTCATTTTCACTGCAGGTTGCCTTTAAATATGTTTTATCGAGTAGTTAAGCCAACAGATGTTCTATAGGGGACTTTGTGCACATCCAAGTATTTGTCAGTCTGATTCTAAGGATGAAATACCACAGAAAAGTAAAGATGGATGTTTTGAAATTGCTATAAGAATGTTGTTTGTGTTAGGCCACCTTTTTTTCTTAAGTAATGATAACTTTATTTGCATCTTTTGAAAATTAAAGTTTCAAAGAGCTTTACAACAATCAAATTTCAAATCACACAAATGATGTCTTCTGATTGCAAACATGCAACAACCATCCAGTTTAAAGGATTAGGATTGGTGTTACAAAAGTGGTCTAAAGAGACCAAACATCTCAGTACAGAGTCTGCACTGTTATTTACGGAGTAATTGTACCCGAGTCATTTACATATTAGAGGTTAAACCCTACAAGCATATCAAATACTCACATACCTGACAATAATACATGTTAAGACTGAGATCCTACTGTGCTAAATTTATGAAGAATAAGCCAACTAAAGTAAAAATAAAGCTAAACACTACAATACTATGAGTTATAGAGCTGACTAATGTAAATATTGTGGCAAAAACCGTACAGATGCCACGACATTTTCTGTATTTACTAGGGCTGGTCCGAATAGTGGTTTCTGGTCTCCGGATATTCGGGCCCTATTAAAGACGAATATCCGAATATTCGTTCCGCCCCATAACTTCCGGGGTGGGGGTGGGGGGGCAAATTTTGCACACTGCCTTCGTTTTGTCTTCAGTTAAACTGAAGAATTCCCATACAGCGGAGGTCTTCGGCATCTTGTCTTGTGTTTATGCAAGTGAAGCATCAGAGTCGGCAGCCACCCGGCCATTCGGGTGGTGGTAACAAACACGAATGGATGAGCCGAGATGAGCCGAACACGACGGGATGAGCCGAAGTGGGCCGAAGGCGAAGGGAAGAGACGAGCTCCGAATATTCCTATTTTCGTCTGGGGGGAGGAGGGGGTGATCACATAGACATATGTGTATACGTCTATGTGATCACACGATGGGATGAGCCGATAACAAAATTAATATCCGGATACCGCCGTAGCAAACGAATATTTGGATGCTTGGGATATTCGGGTCCAGCCTTAGTATTTACCGGATTGTTTTTCATCGTGACAGCCATTACCTCCTCAGGTTTGGTTTGAACATTAATGAGCGTCTGCATGTTTGTCTGATTTCCAAGGCTCCCAGCATGAATTTTTTTTGATTGAAATGTTCCCAACTTGGAGCCAAAGGTCAGATTTTTGGTGAGTAACTGGGTTTCTTGGATCCTCCTGTCTTCTAATTAAAGTTTTCTAACATCACCTGATGGAAGTGTAACTGCTGCATCCTGTAGACAGCATTCTTTTTATATATACTGCATCATTTCATACATTTTCAATACATCAACTCTATTAAAACAGCCGGTGCACTGAAGTGCCAGCCAGTAAAAAGGACTGGTGTTATAAAAGTGACCTAAACATTACAGTTCAGACCCTCATTATTTATGGTAAAACTGTACCTGAGTCATTTACATATCAGTGAATAAACTCTACAAAAATATAGAAAATATTATTTTCTACAATACATATTAAGACTGAGGCCTTACAGTGTTAACAATTATGAAAATAATTATGAAAAATAATGATCTAACTAATGTAAAAAATACAACTAGACACTATGGCACAGTGAATTTTGGAACTTTAAACAGACTAATATGAATATTTTGGCTATGAACCATTTCAGTCTGGAACAATGTAATTACTTTTGAAGATAGCCCTGATTTATTTAGAATAGAGGTGCCAACTTTATTTTAGTTCGGCCCTACTTGATCCAGTAAAATCAGAACATAATAACAACAACTGCTTTTGTTTTTAAAGAAGTACATTCTGAAAATGTTCACATTTAATGAACTACCGTTTTTTGCAAAACACTATGAACAACCTGAATTTTTAAAAAAATAAATAAGTGCAATCTCAACAGTATTATGACCCAGTTAATCATTGACACATTACAACTTTCAGATCACAGTGTGTTTACAAAGGCACACAACATTTAGTCACAGGCATCTGGAACTCAGAAATATAGTACTTTACTTTATGACCAAAACAACTTGTCAAAGTCTAGAAATTATTTAAAATTTAGGGTTTTACAGATTCACTTCTTCTTCTTTTCCTTTCGGCTTTTCCCTTCAGGGGTTGCCACAGCGAAACAATTGCCTCCATCTAACCCTGTCTGCTGCATCCTCTTCTCTCACACCAACTACCTTCATGTCCTCTTTAACCACATCCATAAACCTCCTCTTTGGTCTTCCTCTAGGCCTCCTGCCTGGCAGTGGGAAACTCCAGGCAGGAGACCTAGAGTATGTAATTTTTACACTGTGCAAAGTCATCCAGTGTGGCCAGATTTAACCCTCTGGCCGGCCGGTTTTTGCCCGTGGGCCGTAAGTTTGACACTTCTGATAAAGAGCATTTTTATTGTGTGCAACTGAGATTTGAAAAACAAGTGTTAGAGAGACTGTCATGGACCTCTGTGCAGACATCTGTGCTGTTCATTAAATAGCTCTAGCACTATATGGCATTTCCTCTTTTTATCAGACTGCTTTCAATCACGAGACAATCTCAAATTTGATCTGTGTGAAGGAAAAATGACTCTCTCCCCTTTCCAAGGTATTTCTCTGCAGCTGTTAGCTGACGTCATCTCAAATTATCTTCTGAAAGGCAGACACTGTAGGAGGAAGATATGCCAGGACTCTCTGCTCAAGATTAGATATTGTCTATTCTGACGTGACTAAGCAGACGAGTTGTCTCCATATTGGTCTGTAATCTAAATCTGGCCCTTCTCTCAACTACAATACATACCAGAAGATCAGAGAGAGTCCTCAGAAATGATGCTGGCATGTACTGCTGCTCTGTTGGTGTCACTTCTCTTGACGTCAGTAAACCTTACTCACAATCTAAGCCATCTGAGTGTCCCTGAGTGTCTCTGTATCTGCCTCCTCATCTTCTCTTGACCTTGCAGAGCCTCCACATCAATCTGCATAATACAGAGAGCTTATCTCTTAGTACAATTTTTATTGAAACGTTCCAATCTGAAAGGCAATTATCAGACTTTCTGGTTAGTAACCCTCAGTACATCACAACAATGAATGGGGGACTGTTTTGAAGAAACATTCCACTCACAACATTACAGTGTTCCTCATTAAAACAACCAGTAAAATCTGTAAATCAGTCCAATATGAAGACAAATTAACTGTGTGGAGGCATGGATGGAGGATGTTATATTCAACAAGGAAGCTGCATTGTGTCTCCTACAATCAGTAAATGACAGTTTCACTGCACTGATTTCACCTGAGGGGATTTTTAAAGTTGCATGTCACTGCACACCTGTTCAGAAGTGTTTATCTGTCAATTAACCTCTTTAAACAGACTCATAAATATTTCAGGGTCAATGTTTAATTCATAGGTTGGGTCAGTTCTACAACATAGTTTAATAGAGGCTGATAGATGTTTCTCCAAAACAACAGATGAAGATCACCTTCAGAGTTTTGAAGTCAAGAAAAAAGTTTTCCTCTAAATCTGAAAGAAGAGTTTCACATCCAAGAGCAAAATGTCTCTTTGAAAGAGTCGACAGCCTCAGTAGGAGGTCTTAAAGGCTGTTAGCACACTTTAACATGCTCACAGTGAGAATGTTAACTGGCTGCTGAAAAATAAAGCAGAAACTGCCCGTTGAACCACTTTCAGAACAATTTTTGAGGCGCTTCAAAGATATGCAAGAATTGGCAACACTCAACGAACAGATCAAAAATTCTGAAAGTATTGAAAGTGGGCCAACATTTGAAATATTTTAAACTTTTGAAGTATTTCAAATATCCACCTAAAATTTCACATCTTCATATCTTAATAAATGCCCATAATTTATGATCCAAAAATTTCAAAGATGGTTGAGTAAAGTTTGTTGGATAATGTTGATGATTTAAGATTGGAAAACCAAACAGCTCAGCGTTGGTGCTGCAGAATGATCTGACTGCACTTCCTCTTCATTCTGCTACTGATGAGGGGCAAAAAAAAGGTTTGTTTGTATTTCTTTAAACTAATGACAATGGCTTGGCAATTTCTAAGTACAGGATGCAGCAATGATATCCCTATGAAACAGAGTTTGGTGGAACATTTGCAGGAAGCGAGAATTAAAACGTCACTGAAATGGGTAATTCACAGAAAGAACTGAGCAGACCTGCCCTATTGCACATCTTTGCCATTTTCAGCATGTAGGTTACTGTTTGGAGGCTGATGTTGCTGGCAAAAGACAGCAACAGATAGGGAGGCAACAGTCTTATACGTAAAGTCTGTGTTCAGTGAATCAGAATAGAAAAGGTCACAAAAGCTATTAGAATTCATTCTGTGTCAATACATGAAAGTCCGAGACAAATTTCAAGGCAGTTCATCCGACTGTGAATATCATGGAGGCAATACGTAAAAGTCAGGGGATAAATAAAGTCAGCTGCATTCATTCTGTCAGCTCAAGTTTTGGCCTGACAATCCATCCAATAGTAACAGTGAATCCACCAAATGGTTTAGTTAGAATGATCGTATTTCAGTCTGGATCAGAGGTGGACTAACTGACCAGCCGACAGATTCATCCATCTCACTTGGTTAAACTGTTTCTGAGACTCACCATTATCGATGCGGGAGGACCAGGCCTGCAAATTAACACAACAAACGTATCCTCCAACTTGCTCTTTAATTAAATCTTCCAATGAAGAGGAGTTCATTAAAATGAATGGCTTGACTCACAACAGCACCTGCACTCTGCTTAGTTTCTCTCATTACTTTTTCACTTTCACTCAAGTGTCAGCTCTCAACTTTAAAGAAAAATGAAAATAAAAATACACAACAGAGCACCATTCTTCATACATTTACCTGCATTATTTGCATGTGTAGAGGAGTTCTAATGCATTAATCTGGGTTAAAAACACGAAACTGATTGTTGCTTTTCTGCAAAGACACAAAAATTTCAGCACAAACGTTGAAAATGAGTCACTTTTGTTAACGCTGACTTTGCTGTTGCTTAAAAACCTGCTTGTTGATTATTTTGAAGAGCCCATTTTAAGGTTTTTGGGGTTACTCTTTGTTCAGTGTGTTAAAAAGCATTTCTTGTGAACTGTTACGGCCACCAGTATTGGTGTGCCGTTCGTTCTGAGGTGGTGCTTTGTTGGGCCTTCTGTTTGGGGGAGATTTGTGTGTAGGTTCAGCTGTGGCTTGTTACAGAGCCTTTTGGAGCCCCAGCTGCCAGCCGTTTCAGCTGACGACCGAGCTGATGACGACCTGCACTCTCGTCTGGTTCTCCCCGCCCTTCGGCCGTCCTCATTGGACCACCCTCCAGCTCCTCCTCCTCCGACCAACCAGAGGCAGCCAGGCACCACACCTGCTCACTATAAAGCACCACCATACCATCAGTCTTGGTGGCTGGTACTTTGACCAGTCCACCTTGGTGCTCTCTTTGTATTGTGGCTTTGTATCACTGTGTTGTGTGGTCTTTCGGTCTGGAAGCACTTGTGGTTGTGCCCAGACAACTCCGACCTTTCTGTTGGCTTAGTTTAGTGTGGTGACTGAGGCGCCACTTTGGTAGTTTGCCAACTCTGTGTAGAAACCACTTTGTATGTTGAGCTTTTGTAAATTGTGCTCATGTATACCGTTTCAGAGGCACCAGTTTTGTTTAGTTTGTTTGTACACATTTTGTATTAAGTTTTGTTTCTGGTGGTGGGTGTTGCTTCTGTAATTCGGTTTGGCTGGGGAGTTTAGTTGTTTTCTTTGTGTTTAGCTTAGTTTAAACTGTTAGCCGTTATGTTTTATTCCGTTCTTTGTTTTGGCAACACCCACTCGTCTTGAGTTTGTCACTTTTGAGTTCCTTTTACTACTAAGCAATAAATCCCTTACCTAAACCAATTACATCTGGTTATTTTGTTGCATCCAGCCAGCCCCTAGAGGTTGGATTGTAACAAGTGGGGGGGCTCGTCCGGGATCCCTAGTGGTCCCGCAGCTAACAGGTAAGGTGATTTCATTGCTTAGTAGCTGATTTTGGTGTTGATGGTGGATTTTTGGTTTGAGGTGGTTGGTGATGGTTTTTGTTTGTACAAACCTAGGGGTTTGTTTTTTAAGGGGAGGGGTGTTACGGCCACCAGTATTGGTGTGCCGTTCGTTCTGAGGTGGTGCTTTGTTGGGCCTTCTGTTTGGGGGAGATTTGTGTGTAGGTTCAGCTGTGGCTTGTTACAGAGCCTTTTGGAGCCCCAGCTGCCAGCTGTTTCAGCTGACGACCGAGCTGATGACGACCTGCACACTCGTCTGGTTCTCCCCGCCCTCCAGCTGTCCTCATTGGACCACCCTCCAGCAGCTCCTCCTCCGACCAACCAGAGGCAGCCAGGCACCACACCTGCTCACTATAAAGCACCACCATACCATCAGTCTTGGTGGCTGGTACTTTGACCAGTCCACCTTGGTGCTCTCTTTGTATTGTGGCTTTGTATCACTGTGTTGTGTGGTCTTTCGGTCTGGAAGCACTTGTGGTTGTGCTCCAGACAACTCTGACCTTTTGTTGGCAGCTTTTATTTAGTGTGGAGACTGAGGCTCCACTTGTGTAGTTGCCAACTTTGTATAGAAACCACTATGTATGCTGAGCTTTAGTAAACTATGCTCATTATGTATACTGTTTCAGAGGCACCAGTTTCGTTTAGTTTGTTGGTACACTTTTTGTATTAGTTTCTGTTCCTGGTGGTGGGTGTTGCTTTTGTAGTTTGGTTTGACTAAGGAGTTTAGTTGTTTTCTTTGAGTTTAGCTCAGTTTTAAACTCTGTTAGCCGTTATGTTTTATTCCGTTCTTTGTTTTGGCAACACCCACTCGTCTTGAGTTTATTGTCACTTTTGAGTTCCTTTTACTACTAAGCAATAAATCCCTTACCTAAACCAATTACATCTGGTTATTTTGTTGCATCCAGCCAGCCCCTAGAGGTTGGATCGTAACAGAACTCAAAAGGTCTGCAAACTTCTAAAACCCAAAGCTCACGTTATTCTCTCACAGAGACTGCTGCTCCTTACCTTCCTGAAATACTTCATTTGAAGTCCAAACTTTCTTCTGCAACTTACTGACATCATTGTGTAACATATTTGACTGATTTCTGACTCGCAGGTGGTTTGGCCTCAAAAGAATAAGCAGCTTCCTCACACTCCACTGTGATTTCCTTATACTCAGAGGTCTGATTGGTTCAGATGACCAGAGCAGACTGGGCTTTTTAGGAGGCGGGTCCTTAAAGAGACAGGAGCTAAAATTGAGTGTTTCAGACTGAAAGTTGGAAGAAGAGCAGCAGAAACTTACATAAAAGTATGTAAAGTACCACAAAATATCATTTTCAACATTAAGGCATGCAAACATTTACTACTGGACCCCCAAAATAAAGTTATGAACATGTGTAATATGGACTCTTTAACCTCTGCAGAGGCATTTTCTAGTCTTTAATGTGTTCCTAAAGCTGCAGTGATTAATTTTTAACCAAATAGTTGTCAGTTTTTACATTTATTGGCAACTGTTTTGATAACTAATTCATCAGTGTAATTATTTTAGATAAATACCCCAAATGCTCTGATTTCAGCTTTTTAGATGTAAATATTTTCTGGTTTCTTTCCACTTCTATGACATTAAACCGAATATCTTTGGGTTGTAGACAAAACAAGACATTTGTCATGAAAAGAAAAAAGTTCTTACTCAACTATTTTCATAATTGAGCATTGTTTTTCCTGGAAGTTAACAGTCTTTTAAATTCTCGAATTTCAGGCTTCTAAATGATATTTTCTGGTTTCTGTCATTCTTTATGACAAATATCTTTGGGTTGTGGGCAAACAAGACATTAGTCATGAAAAGAGGAAAAGTATGTATTCTTAATGGAAAGATGTTATCATTAGAGCTTTTCTGTTTAACTGATTAGTTGTCTGTTATTAAATTAATTGTCAGCTATTGTAATAATTGAACAATTTTTTTTAAAGAAACAAAAGTCACAATTTTCTGATTACAGTTGCATAAAATGTGATGTTTCCATTTTTTAAAATTTCTTTTATGACAGTAAACTATCTTTGGGATGTGGATAAAATAAGACATTTCTCTTCAAAAGAAATAAGTAGATATTGTTATTGAAAAGATATTGCCATTGAAGCTGCATTGATTACTTGATTGTCTATTATTAAATTATTCACCAACTATTTAGATACTTTAACTTTTTTTTAGGAAATTAAAGTAAAAATTCTCTGATTCCACTGTCCTAAAATATATTAGTTAGTTTTTCACTATACAACAGTAAACTGAATATCTTTGGGTTGTGGACAAAACAAGACATTTGTCATCCTGAGTTGTGATAATCACAGATTTTTCACCATTTTCTGACATTTTGCAGACCAAACAACTAATCACTTACTTGAGACAATAATCAACAGATTAACTGACAATGAGAATAATAATTACTTGCAGCTCTTTATTTTGTTCTTGTCTTGCACCAGAGTGTGATCCTCTCCACACCTGGTCCGGTGTCGACTAAATCTGACGTGTGATTTCAACTTGAACAGTCATTTTTAATTGTTGCACTTTGAATTTCATCGCTTTTGACAGTTTTGATCCTGTTTTTTATTCCCTCCATCTCGCCTGTCCCTTCTGTTTGTTCACCACGACACCTGAGCGCAATATTAACTTTATACAAATTTGGTTTTGAAAGCGTAATGAGATGTTGAAGCGCCTCGGGGTGAAGGTGGAAACATCTGCACTGCCTCGGCTCTGCCACCAGGGGGCAGTGTGACCACAGAGGGTCTGCAGAAACACAAACATGTGAGCTCATACAGAGAAATGTCTGCTGTGTGTGGGTCTGTAATGCTGCCTGGCAGCGTGTCGTCCTTGTTCTCCTTTATTTACTCAAATTGCTGCTGCTAGAAGAGAAAAAAGCCACAACCAGAGGTGTTTATCAGTGCTGGGATATGTGAGCGAGTGTGTGGGGGTGTTTGGGATGGTTTGTGAAGAAGTGTGTGTGCGTGACTGCTGCATGTGTGGGTTGATGAAGTGTGTGTGTACTTTTGTGTGAGTAAATACAGTGGAGTGTATGAGAGAGTGTAGGGGTGGCAGGAGGTGTTTCATGCGAGTGTATGAATGTCAGCATGCTGGTTTTGGTGTGTGTTACGCCATCTGAGAGGTTTCTGAGCCGCACGAATTTCATGTGTTGTTCCTGCACAGACAGACAGAACTAATCTACCTGGATTTGTCAGAGAGAAAAAGGACAGCAGCCTCCCAGGTTGTGATTATCATGTGCGCACACACTCGCGGTTTCAAAGCTTGGCAACCGCTGAATTGAATTATAATTTGCAGGATTAAAACGTTTAACGCACACGTTCACGCTTTGTTTGGGCTATCTGAATTCAATTTGAGTCTGAGCGGCCTCCTGATATTTCACACACAGACACACACAGAGCTGTAATTCAGAACAAAACAGAGACACACACCTGAGAGAGGCTGGGATGTCAGTTCATGTCAAACGCGACGCTGGCTGCGTTTTGAAATGGAGATTCAGTGCACAAGCCGCCGGGACCGACTACCTTTTCCCCTTCTAAAAGAGACAAAACCCACAAATCACAGACAAGGCCGCAATCCATCATCGATTTTACCCGGTAAATCACGAAGAGGGAGATGAGAAGGCAGGAAGAGACTGCTAAACGGAGGATTTTGAAAGTTGCAGATAAAGACTTGGTCCTCCTCCGCCTGGGGACTTCTGTGATGCAGCCGGCAGCGATAGCATCTCTGCTGAAGAGCGGCTGTTGTTCTGACTGCAGCACTTTCTTTCTCATTCGCCCCTTCAGCGCTGAGAGAGAGAGAGAGAAAATGTCAGTCAGCAAGCGGGAATGTTCGAGCTGATACCATTTCTAATAGATTATGAAGCCTGTCTGGACGGAACTCGACAATAAACCCCTTTTTATAAACCGAATGACCTGCCAAGTCTATTAGGACGAGACATTTCTGCTGACAGCTGCGTCCTCTGAGTGGTTCAGTCCAGGTGAAGGCTGCAGCTCATGAATATTATCCACTGTTCTACTCGCTAGTTTTTCCATTCATCAGGCCTGATTTAAAACTAAAAGTGGCCAAAATTGGGACGCCTATGTGCCGAGAACAACTGCAAAGAACACCCAAAGGAACAGATCCGCTAACTGTGATCTCGGTCATCCTACTGACCTTTTATTGAGTGATTTACACACCAATCAGCTTCACCATTAAAAGCACTGACAGGTGAAGTGAATACCATTGATCATCTCATTACGCTATAATGTTCTGCTGGTGGAACTTTGGCCCTGCGATCATGTGGATGCTACTCTGACGTTGTGCCACCAACCTGAACATTAGGCGGCAGGAACTCGAAGCAGCCGTGAGGTGGTGTAAACATTTTTAGAAATGGTTCATAATCAGAACTTTCAGGCTTTCTGTCTACACTGCAGCGTGGTATCTGACGGATTTGACCTCCATGCCAACTCAGAGTGCACCAAAACAACAACAAATTGTAGTTATTGACCAGAACTCCTCTTCAGTGAGGGCCTGGGGAATGGAAAGATAAAGGGTTTTTTATATTATACGGTGAATTTGATGTTGTTGATGGTGATGTTGGAGGTGAGAAAAGTGCTACTGGACAAAGACATCAAGAAGGTGAAAAAAATGTTTCTTGTGCTGTCTGAGTTCAACCAATCAGCATGGACCAATGCATATAAGTGTTTCAAAGCTCCTCCGAGGTTACTACCCTGGCCTATAAAAATGGCATTGAAAGGGTTCTTCAGTCACAGTTCCATAAACTACAAATTTCTGCAGTATAAAATTATTTACATGGCAAAGGCATCCAGATCTAGCAGGACAATTTGCCCCGTCACCCCACAAAAACTGCCCAGGAATGGCTCGAGGAACATGACAAAGAGTCCAAGGTGTTGACCCGGCCTCCAAACTTGCAATATGAGCATCTACTGGTTGCGCTGGAACCTCACTACCCTCAAGACTTGAAGGATTTGCTGCCAACATCCTGGTTCTAAAAACCATCAGACACCCAGAGGTCCAGTGTTAATGTACCAACAAGTTAGAGTTGTGTTGGTGACACAAGGTGGACCTACACAATATCAGGCAGGCGGTTTTAATGCTGATTGGTGCATATCAGTTGGTGACAGACTGCTCTGCTAATCTACCCTCAAAAAAACTATTCTAAACCATTCTAGCTGAATGGCTGTAGAAATGGAAATGTTGGTTGAATCTGTGAATCCACTCTGGCTAGAGAGGGGAAACATCTCAACAACTATTGAAGGGATTGCCATCAAATTTTATATGTTTGTGCCCAGTCTCCATCCCAACTTTGTCGCAAAGTGTGGCTTTCCCAGAATCCCTTGGTTTGAAGGCACTGGGTACCCTTTACTGTCATCTCCACAGGCAGGGGAGACCTTTAAAAATCTACAAATGTCAGAAAAAGATGTCCAGAGTTTGTAGCCAGATGTTTTCTGCTGGTGTTGTTGCAGTTCTCTGGCAACAAGATGTCTGCTTGTTGGTTGATGTGGTTAGTTTTGGTGTGTAAGCTAAAGCAAACAGCAAGTGAAAACCCTCAGAACTAAAAGAAAACTAACTGAAAAGATAATGTTCTGACGTGGGTGAAGGTCCTGTGACTCACACCACAACCAAACCGTCAACCTCCTCATGAGCTGCTTTTAAACTGGAAACACTCTCAAGTTGGTTTTCCAATATTTTATGACAAAGATCAGCATTATTGTATCAACATTTCTCAAAGAATATTCAGGTATTTACAGTTTGCAAATAGAAATGAAACTCCATTTTGCATCATTTTGGATACTTCTCAGGTATACAGTCTTTAAATATGTCATCCTGAAACAATATTTCTTTTTGAAACTTTTAAAAATAACTTGGACTGTCAACCATCACTGCTGGTTTTCCAAATAATTGCTCATTTTTAGTTACTAACTATACCACCCTCAGGTCCTTGTAGTTCTTATTGTATTTTGTGCATCCATTCCTCGATCCATCCATCATTTTAAACACAATAATTAATCTCCTACTGACGTTAGGGCTTTATTGTACAAAGATCTCTGTAATTTCTCAAATCAAACATGAAACTTGTGTAAGCTTATTATTTTCCCTGTGGAGAATAACTGTCACTGTATTATCTTCCATCTCTACCTGTTCCTCGTGATAAGCCAAAATAAAACAGGCTTTTTAATCACTTGTGGAGTGCTGCGGATTCTCATTTTCTCTGGGGCCATTTTTCTCGGCGGGACTCCGACACAACAGGGGACATTTTCTTCCTCCTACTCTTTGCCATTTTTCTCTCTCATCACATCTCTCCCACTCGCTATTGACTCGCTCATTGATTCACTCCCCCTCTGTCTATCTGACTCTCTTAATCTCTGTGAGTCTACCTCTCTACCTGCTTACACTAATCCCTCTTGCAATTTCGTTTCTCTCCCTTTCTCACGTCTCTCCTCTCAATCACAGACCCTTTGTCTCTCTCCTCATATCAACAATCATTCCTATTCCTCCACCTTTTCTTAAATCTACTCCTCACTCACGGTGTTGAGAATCACAGCACTAAGTGGTTTTATTACTGTGAATAATTGCAGGTTGCTGCTGCTGAGCTCAGGTTGGCTGCTGAAAAATGCAGGCTACATTTAGTGCCGGTAAATCCACAAAAAAAGGTAAACCTGATTAAAATTTAATCAAAACTATAAATCGAAAGTTCTCCAAGTCTATTGTGACACTTAGTGTATAATTTTAAGACAGCAAAATCATTTAAAAATGTGACAACAAAGTTTAACAGAAGAAATTAAAACAGAATACTATCAGTTTCTGTTGACATAAAGAGAAATTGATGACATTTAAAAAGAAAATACACATAAACAACGCATATTATAGTCTATGCAGACCATAATCAGGCTATTTCTGTAACTTCTTAGATTTGTCACAACTTAATATCTTGGTGGATGCATACAACAACATTTATGGTACGGCAGTGACTTTAGCAGAGGCCTAATGTTAGCTGATGGGCTAAACATAATTAACTGTTAGTCTAATTTACATAGATATCAGTTTAAGGAAGGATTGTAAGGTTAAAATAAATAAATATATTGTACTTTTTTGTGTTTCATGCCATTAAAACATTCTGACATAATTTGATATGAACCACAGAGGACAGCAAACAAAGAAAATTAATTGTACAGTTCGACTCATTATAATTAGTTATGACAAGATGCAAAAGAAAAAAGAGGAAAGTGAAAAAGAAACACCAGGTGAGCTGTCACACAAGCTCACACCGACACACAATCACTCTGGTTGCACATGTGACCAACAATCTTTCAAGTGCAGCTCAACATTTTTACGTCACCCACAAAGATGAGTCTGACATTTAGCAGGTTTGTGTGTCTAAGTCTCTATGCAGCTTGATCAGGTAGATAAAATGAAAAAGCTGACACTAGAATGAATATTTTACTGTTTTAAACCAACTAGTTTTCACAGATCTGTCTGAGCTGCTGCAGTAACTGAGTGGAGACTAGAAGCTTCCCTGTGCACAGCTTGGAATGTGTTCAGGGACTCTAGTTAAAAACTGTAACTTCTACTGATGCACGTGAGGTGTTTAGGGGACATTGGTAAACTGTAGTGTCTACCAATGCATATGAGGCATTGAGGGGACATTGGTAAATTATACCATCGACCAATGCATATGAGGCATTTAGGGTACACTGGTAAATTGTAGTGGCTACTTATGTGTGAGGTGTTTAGGGGAGCTTCAGGAGTAGTACTAGGTGTAGCAGCTTAGAAAACAACTGGGCTACACTCCCCTCTCCATTTCAAATCTGTAAACTCTTCTGGAAACTATTCACCCTCGACAAACATGACAGTGTGTCCACCAAGACAACACCATAGTCTTTAAGTATGCTGAAGACACTACTATTTGGTTACTCATCACGGGTGAGGATGAGGCGGGCTACAGGACTTTGGTTGAAAATAAAATTGTCTATAGAGAGGACAACCTTATTCTCGGTTTAGACAAAACAAGGGAGATTGTTGACTTAAGGAAGAAAAACCCTCCTTTGCAGCCTCTCACCATCAAAATGACTGAAGTGGAGAAGATGTACAGCCACAAGTTCCTTGGTCTTAAAATAGCATCTAACCTGAGCTGGGCTGTCCACACCACTGCCCTGGTGAAGAAGGCCCAAAAGCAACTTTACTTCATCAGGCTGCTCAGGAAGGCCCCTCCAGAGCCGCCGCCCACTCCCACTTGTCTATAGAGGGCTGGTGGAAAGCATCCTCACCACCAGCATCACTGTCTGGTATGGAAACAGCACCCAGTCGGAGAGGAAGACTCTTCTGAGGGCTGTTTAGACAGCAGAGAGGATGATCAGGTATGACCTCCCTTCTATGGACCAATAACACACTAAACAATGCAAGAAAAAAGCTAACAATCTAATCAAAGACACACATTAGCCAGCTCACTCTCTTCTCAGACACAAACACTCTGTTTACAACCTGAGTAAAAAGACAGCAGACGGCCTGCTCACACACAGGACACATTTCCACAACAGCTTCTTCCCTGACACAGTCAGACTGATGGCAGACACAAAATAAGTGACTGGACTCACAGAAAACATTTCACAACAGATTCATGTGTGCTGAACGGGACCTATGTGTAATAAAACTCATAACTTATTTGTATAGAAATGTTACCCCTGTACATAGACCCCCTGCCCCTTCCCATCTCTCCAGCTCGTACCTGAACTGTGTGCGTGTACATGTAGAAATAAAGCTCTTCACTTGACTTGAAACAGTTATTTTGCAGTAGCAGCATCAACGTTCCAAAATGAACCCCCTAAAAAGCATTTTGTCTCTAAGAAGCCCATCCTGCGCTGTGAAAGGTTTGTGGTCTGCTGATAGCTCGCCTCCCTGCAGCATATCTGCACCAGGGGGGAAAACAAACTGAAGCAGTGAGGAGTCAGAAATGAGAATAAAATCTACCACTGTTTATATTATAGCCAGAGAAGACCCACTTTTAGCTGGCTTTAAGTCCCACATCAACCTGTTGAACAAGAACAGGTTTCATGTACAAAACATCCCTATTTGCGTAATATGTTAAGAAACTGTCTGTATTTATGGGAAAAGACAAAAAGGGCAATGTTAAAATGTATAATTCAGTGTCAAAAGGTGCAGTAAATGATGAGAAATTAGGTGCACCTGTGCAACCAATGTTTAAAGTTTGTCTGGAGTCCTGCATGAACACGGTCTGTTGCTACTTAGCTTACAGCTAATGCCACATATTTGGATGCACTACCGTCCTCCTTTCAAGTATCAACCATAGATTTATCAACAAGAACTGCATGCCTGATTACAGGATGGTGCCTCGTTCATTTGAACTTTAAGCAGAAGAAAAATACACAAGTTCTGCACATTTCTGCAGTCTTTGGCCCATAAATCATAAGCGTTAGCATCGTTCTCAGTCACATTAGTACAAAGTAAGAACAAGTGAGACTCCTGCTGACACAGTCGACTGAGTTCCTATTCGTTCCTCATGCACACAAATGAAATAAACTGAAATAATCATACAGCAGTGGTCCTGGTAGGTGATACTCTGAAAAATGTTTCGCTGTTTTCTCAGTCCTTCCTTTGCAGTCATAGAATGATTGTCTTTGTGGACATCATAAAATGAATGTGGAAGTTGTTTGCAGTTTGACAACTATGGCAAAATTATTGCACAGATTTGTACTGAGGGGCTTTTAACTATCGGCACCTCACTGTCATGCTCTTAATGTTTTATGTAAAGCACTTTGGATTGTCTTGGACATGAAGGGTGCCATATAAATAAAGTTGCCTTGCTTTGTCTTTTGTTCATGACAGATATGAACAATCTATCATGATACTGATGGACATCGGATTTGGATACCTCCTGGGAGGTGTCATTCTGTGTTTTTCCGAGCACTTCCCAGAACTTGCTTGAGGGATTCTGTATCTCATCTGGCCTGGGAACACCTCGGGATCCCCCAGGAAGAACTGTACAGCTTTGCCGTGGGGATGGATGTCTGGAATGACCTGCTTTGAGTGCTGCCTCTGCGACCCAACCCCGGATAAGTGGAAGAAAATGCATTGGTGGAAAGCTTTGCCTCCATGCACACCATCTATGTAGATTTTCTTTTATGCATTGCTCTGTCCATTCATACATTGCATTTGTTGTATTTGTTAACTTCTGTCTGTACATAACCTGCTTTATTTGCTACATATATCATCTGATCTGCACTAAATGACCCGCTCAGTCTAATCTTTTACAACTGGGACAAACTGTGAAGATCCCTCAAAGGTTTGTCAAACTTCAGATACCAGCAGAGAGTTCAGCTTTGACAGATTCCTCATGTCGTCAGACGGGAGACATAAATCAGGTGGTGTTCAGCCTCTGCAGTAGCTGTGGCCTCGTGGTTTCATCATCCGAGCTGCTCAACATTTATTACAATCGTCCATCACATGACAGCGTCGCCCTCCGTCTGATTTGAATTAAACCACTTGTGAAGCCTGACCCTCTCCTCACTCACTTCACATCTTTGTCAAAAGCGGAGCCCAGCAGGGACCAGGATGAACTTAAGGATACGGTTAATTAGCCACTAAAGTGAACAAATGCTTGCTGACAATGAGTGTGTTCCATCTCATCTGATCTGACAGCGCTCAGCTAAAGAGCAGAAGCTATGCTACAGGCTTCAAACAAAGCAGCACAGAACAGAAGACTAAGAGAGGACCAGTCATCAGATTTTGTTCTGTGTTGCTACTTCACAATCTGATGACTCCAGGTTGAGCAAAATATCTGTACTTGCAGCTTCATCAGATGAAGTTTTTTTTTCTGGTAAGAAGTCATCTAGCTTGTACTGAAAAAGTAAAGTTCAACACAGAGGGTTCGATGTGGGTCAGCAAGGGCTAATGACAGACAGATGGGCGATAAATTAAAAGAAAAACCTGAACTTTTGACCCCTGCAGTGAGGAGATCTGGTGACTCTGTTGGGTCACAGTTTGGCTCCACTTGACCTCTGAGAGGGAAGAATTGCTACAAATCAATACGAGACTGTTCTGAGCGACCATGTTTATCCCATGAGGAAACATTTCTAACCTTGGAGTGGTCTCTTCCAATTTTTTCCAATGGCACCAGCCACAGGGCACCAAAGATCACTGAATGGTTTGAAGAAAATGATGCATGTTATGACCTTCACAGTCACCAAATCTCAACCCAATTAAACACCAGTTTAAGGTTTTTGTCCTCCATGTTCTACACCACCATCACCAAAGCATGTGTTGTGTTTATTCCAGGAGATTTAATCTGAACCAAACAGCTGATCTGCAAATTCAGCCTTATGGTAAGAATTAATAATTAAATCCTGACCTGAGAGACTAATCAGTGAGATAAATACAATTTCATGCAAGACATCTGGAACCAATAAAATAAAGGTGCCTGCAGTCATGAACAAAAGTGGACATCACAGCAGTTTGATACATATAGACCTATAATAAATGTATGAAGGAATCAAAATTCGTGATTATCGTTTCAAAGATTCCATTATAAAATATCAAGAGTTCTAAGAGGCATTGGAAACTCAAGACTGCAGTGATATACCTCGTCTTTTTAAGTGTATATAAACTTTTGGTCAAGACTGTATATAGTAACATCCATCCATCCATCCATCCATCCATTCTCTTTACACCGCTTTATCCTCACTGGAGCCTATCCCAGCTGACTTGGACGAAGGCAGGGGACACCCTGGACAGGTCACCAGTCTGTCTCAGGGCTACATATACAGACGAACAATCACACTCACATTCACACCTACGGGCAATTTAGAGTCACCAATTAACCTCAGCGTATTTTTGGATTGTGGGAGGAAGCCGGAGTGAAAACCCACGCATGCACAGGGAGAACATGCAAACTCCATGCAGAAAGATCCCAGGAAAGCTGGGACGCGAACCAGTGATCTTCTTGCTGCAAGGTGAAAGTGCTAACCACCACCCCAATGTGCAGTCCCAAATTAGAATTGATGGTTATGATGCTGTAAAAACTTACAAGGAGTTTTAAAGGCCTACTGGCTGCATTTTTGTTAGTTAAGTAGGTCTAGTTTTATCACAGCAATGGTTTATGAAAGTCAGATTGGACTATTACCAACCATGAGACCATGCTTGTATAATGATAAAAATGAAAAGACAATGGTGGAAAATGATGGAAAAATACCAAAAACAAGTAAAACACCTGGAATAAAAACCATAAGGAGGTGGATATCAATATAATAGTACAAAATATGTGGATTTTCAACTCAGAATCAGTGCCTGAGTTCATAAATCAGACTCATTTTGCTGTATTGTGTTGGAAGTACAGTAAATCCACTGACTTTGGGTTTCACTTTTGTGTTTTGGTGCTTATTGAGTTGAAAAAAGCAGAAAATACTTGTAGTTTCTGAGAAGACTACACTGTTGTAGACTTAAAGAATCTCCTTTTCCATCAATGAGGAGATATCTTTTGGAAGAACAGTGTTCATCCCTTCAGTAAAGTTCATTGGCACTGAAGCTGTTGTGGAGGCGCAACGTCTTACTAAGACACTTCATTGGTTGTTTTTTCCTTTAATTTGTTTGCCCTCTGTATGACGTCTCTCTGGCAGGCTCACGGACAAAGCCAGTAAAATTTTAAAGGCTTTTTATAATGGTCCACCAGCCTACTGGGCTCTGTCTCTGTATGCCCAATGGCCAGTACACCACTGGCTGCACTCGATGCCAATTCTCAACATAAAAGTGAAACACAAACACCAAGCTAATCAGCAGTCAATCTGGAAACTCTTCACAGAACCGGAGAGTTTTAACAACACAGATGATGTCCAGACTCAGATATGTGATTACTGAGCTAAAGTTAGGCCTGAAACCTTCCTGACAACGCTGCAGTGATGCTCATACACACTAAACTAGGAAATAAAGTGGCTGGAACTCATCCAAACAACACACTTTCAGGTGTATCCGGTGCATGTTCATTATCCTGACAGGGAGAAGTGGAGTCGAGATGGGAAAAATCTGGTACATTAATGTGCTATCTAAACATGCTAACAATCTTTCTGCAGAATTGCACACTCCACCTTTTAATAGCTGATGTGCTCTTGTGCCACTTTGCTGCGCCACTGGGTGAGCCGCTACACTGAATAATACAAGAAATAAAAACCATTCCAGTTTGATTTCTGGATTTAAAGAGTCCCAAACAACAGCTGGGGAATCATTTCAAGCAGCCTTTCAAACATCCAAATAAACCTCTGCGCTATGTGCGGTTTCATTCTTGTATAGGCCCATTTTACCTGCTCTCATCATTTTGATTATTCATGATTGCAGACAATCATTTTCCCTTCTAAAGGTTGTGCAAATGTATACGCAGCCTGGTTATATTTGAATCAAGCTATTTCCATGTATGTGGTGCTTCTTTATAGCAGTTGGATGCAGGCAGAAGAATCAGCAGCAGCAAGAGAAACACACTTTAACAATGTTTGCTTGATGAAAATGGTTCAGTGAATGAAATTGGCCCAATTTGGCCATTTCTGAGAGGCTTAAACAAACCAGCAACCATCTACATAAACAATTCCTGGTTCCCATAAAGGGCTGGAATTTTGTACAGGCATTATTGACAAGATGTAGAAGGTATGTGACATGCTGGAATATGTCTGATATCAACCGTGTCTTAGTTACGGCTTATTGAAGGTGAGGACAACATAACTTATTTGAGGGAGAAACAAGAAGATGCCACTTTTTGAATGGAGTTTCAGGTACTCATTCTGGCCTCACAGTTCTTCTGTTATGTCTTTTCCATTTAAGTTTCTATTTAAAAAAATAAATAGGTAGATGATTAGAAGTTTAAATCCTGTTTCTGGTAGATTTCTTTTCACATCTTACCCATATACCTTCAGATCATATTAGATCCTGTGATTTTCTACATTTCAGTTATAATTCCAACCATCTCTTTACTCTTACTCATCTTCTTTCTTCATTTATACTCTCCTTCCTTGTAAAAAAGATATTAATCCAATTATATGTTCAATATTATGCAAGAAAAATGAAACCCGGGGAAGTTCTTTTACTATTAATTTTGTAAACAGACTACCCTTATATGACTATTCCTGTTACTATTGATGTTAGTTCGTTGCATACAATTTCAAACCAGTAGCTGATTAAACTATAACCCAATCATTTACAATACAAGCAGATTACCATATTTATCTGTAAACTGAGACAAGTTTTCCCCAATTCAGTGAGAAAATTTGCCCCAAGCTATCGTATTTGCTGATTTACAGTTGTGAACGTTCTTTACTTGAATAAAAACATTTGAAAATGTTCCAAGGTTTCAGTGTACAGGGTAAAAATAGTAACTCACCTCACTTCAGAAGAAATTCTATCAGATTACGTTGATGCACAAACCTCTGAGGAACACTGACACTTTGTATATACGTGGCCAAAGTTGATAGATTAAAAGGTCAATGCTGGATACTTCGCTACAGCTTTCTATGTCTAATTTTGCCGTTGAACAGAAAGTACAGCAGATCTTCACTTTAGTCCATATTAAGTGCTGAGTAGAGCTGTTTTTCTGAGGAAATGTTGTCAAGGAGGACAGCAGAGTACTGGTTAAAAGCATCTGAAGTGGATGTTCTCCTACCGTAATGCACTGGCAACGTACCTGGTATTTAGGCAGAAATGGATTCTGGCTGTAAGGTGAGGAGCAGCGCTGCGTCATCTCCATGTGGACGGACGCTGAAAAAACTGGAACCAACATGTTCCTGCAGAATATTATGAAATATTTCGCCATGAAACAGAGCAGTAGGAGGGCAGATATGGCAGCTTGTTGTTGCTGTTGTTGTACTATTATATTTGTGGAACAGCACTTGTCCTTGCTCACACATAACTGTGCAGCGTCTTTGTTGGCTGCCTGGAGGAATCATTTTGACAACAAAACTCAGGGAAGTTCCTACATAAATTTTAGCATATATGCCTCTGCAACTGCAATTTGTTGTTTTTAGATTTACTTTTTATGTATTTACCAAAATAATAATAATATACACGTTAACAGGTGAAAATTACAGATGTCAATTGGTGGATTTTCAAACTCTGGACAGTTGTTTCCCTCAGATTCTAGCCTGGAAGAATTATTTTGTCCATTTCAGGAAAAGAAGCTGACATTTTAACACCATACTGCATGTGTCGCTGTACAAAGGAGAAACCAAAACACTGCAGAAACTAGCACTAATGGCACTATGTCTAACATTTAATAACTAGACTGGAGATGTGTTGCAGGAATCTCTAATTCAGTTCTTCCAGGTCAAGAGGAACATATCAGAAATCAAATGATATGTTTACCCTTCATGCATATGGGGGTTTCTCATTACAGATTATTGAATAATTATGACTTGTTGTAATTCCAGTTTCAAATATTTACAGTTTAATTCTGATGAGTCTTAATTCGAGTTCAAGATATCTTTAATTCCCCTCAGTTCAACACATTGTCCCTTTTAGAAACCTGAAGTTTGAGCTAGTCAGAAAGATGATTAAGAAATCCAGAAGTGGGAATCTGCTTTGTCAAAATGTAACTACAGATAAGTTGAATTAGATTTTTCTCTCCATTAAATGACATTGCACATTTCTGTAGTTGAGATAGAAGATCTTATCCCCCACAAGAGCTGCCATTACTTCTGCTAACACTGTTGAAACTTCACTTCAGTTATTGATATTGTACAGTTGAGAACATAAGTGTGCACACCTGTAAAGACCAGGTATATCATGGACTCCTTAATTTTCTGTTATGAAATCATTGACCCACAAGTGAAGTCTACATCATGATAACCCTTGCAACATGAAAACCATGAACTGGACTTTATATTTTGCACATCTGCAAGTACATAAGGGTACCTTAGAGTCTGTTGGAAGTTTCATCATCTGGCCAAGCTCATGTTCAATCTATCACATATTATTATATTTTATTTATTACAACTCAGTTCGGTTCCATTCTTTCACGAGATCCACACATACACTACTGTTCAAAAGTTTGGGGTCACTTAGAAATGTCCTCATTTGTGAAATAAAAGCAGTTTTCTTCCAACAACGATAACATTAAATGAATCAGAAATCCTGTCTAGACATTGTTAATGTGGTAAATGACTATTCTAGCTGGAAACGGCTGATTTGTTAATGGAATATCTCCATAGGGGTACAGAGGAACATTTCCAGCAACCATCACTCCTGTGTTCTAATGCTACATTGTGTTAGCTAATGGTGTTGAAAAGCTAATTGATGATTAGAAAACCCTTGTGCAGTTATGTTAGCACATGAATAAAAGTGTAAGTGTTCATGGAAAACATGAAATTGTCTGGGTGACCCCAAACTTTTGAATGGTAGTCTATCTATCTATCTATCTATCTATCTATCTATCTATCTATCTATCTATCTATCTATCTATCTATCTATCGAGTGGGTGTATTGCAAGCCTAAAAATAAAGATTAATGAAATCATGCAAGCCCTGCCCTTTTCAAGTAAACTGCATCTTCTATCAAGTTACGAAAGAAACATATTATTCCTGGCTTATATTTCACAAGCACATTTCTATTCAGCTTAACTTTGCAATTTATTGCAATGCTTTCGAGCAGCAATAGTTCTTTCAGGTCTGATTTAGATTATCAGTAATCAAGGAAACAATAACCGATGATTGGAGCTGGTGTATATTTGCAATAAAAATGGAAAGCCTGGTGCCAAAACTTAGAAAAAAGCAAAAACACATTTCTGTCTTGAAATGCTTCTTTACAAATGTTGAGTTAAAAGAGATTTTTTTAAACTGTCATGACACACAGGTGTGCATGAAAGTTTCTGTACCATTGTAAGGACCAGGTACATTATTGCAGTCTTGAGTTTCCAGTGACTCCTTTAGCTCTGAATTTCTAACATGGATTCACTGAAACAAGTGAAGTTTACATAATGAAAACATGAATTGGACTTGACACTTTACACATCTTAAAGTATCTGAATGTCATCATCTACCCTCGTCAATGTGAACCCTTTTGCGTACTTGTAACTCAAAATTGCGGTTACGTTACAAGAGTAATAGTACGTATTGACTGATTAATACATCACACTGTGCATGTTTGAAACTAAATCCTTCATTCATTAAGTAGTACAATAGCCACACCTGCAGTCGTGGTCAAAAGTTTACATACACTTGTAAAGAACATAATGTCATGGCTCTCTTGAGTTTCCAAACACGCTTGACCATGGACACTGACACCTGTGTTCCAGCAGCTTCTAATTCTTGGCAGATCTGCTTTTTGGTGGTTCTTGGTTGACTCTTAACCCTCCTGACCAATTTTCTCTCAGCAGCAGGTGATAGCTTGCATTTTCTTCCTGATCGTGGCAGTGACAAAACAGTGCCATGCACTGTTGCTCTTGGGACCTGCAGCTGCTTTGAAACGGCTCCAAGTGACTTTCCTGACTTGTTCAAGTCAATGATTTGCTTTTTCAGATCCGTGCTGAGCTTCTTTGACTTTCCCGTTGTAGCGTTTGTGGGCATTTGTATCCACTGAGCCCTATTTAAATGGCCTCAGAGAAGTAACCAGCTGTAGTCACTCATAATCAGTCACAAGAAGTTAAGAGGCAATGCTATGAAGCTCAATTCATTGACACAACTTTCTAAGTCACCAAAATTTCTAATTCATGTTGCTGTATGTCTATTTTTGACCCAGCAGATTTGGTCACTTTTTCTGTTAACCCATAATAAAGTCATAAAGGAACCAAACTTCATGAATGTTTTTTGTGACAAAGAAGTATCGGTTCCAGTCACTCTATCAGAGAAAAATGAGAGTTGTAGAAATAACTGGAAACTCAAGAGAGCCATGACATTATGTTCTTTACCAAGTGTATGTAAACTTTTGACCTCGACTGTACATAAAATATAACTATAATTACATACGACTATAATTAAGTCTTCAGGGTCAGCCTGCTTATACACACCACACCCCTTCATCACCTTCTTGCAGCTCTGGTCCCATTAATAAATGTTGGTTTCCTCAAAGATCACAGTCTGTGAACGTAATCTAACCTGTAGTAGCAGTAGTAGTAGTAGTAAATTAATCATACTTGAACTCTGGTCCGCTCTCCACTACACCTACCGAGAATAAATATCTGTTTAGCTGCACAATACTTAATGATAGGTTTGCAAGCTTGTTGTTACTGCTGAAGATGATACATCTTGAAAGCTACATAGTGAGCTGGAAGATGATGAAACCAATAATTCAGTGGTCCGTTGCTCATATAGAGATATCGATTACAGCTGCTTTGATTAAAAGATATGAGAGTGGAAGCCGATCAGTCATCCTGTGAGTCTATTTTCCAGAATGTCAAAGCCTTCCTCTAAGCCCAGAGACTGACAGACATCATCACCTGAACACATCGATCGGGATATTTACCAGATGAACTCGTGCTCGTGTAGAACCTGACAGATTTAATGATCACAGAGGCCTGCTGTCTTTTTGGTTTACAATTTATTTGACAAGACAATGATCTGTAAAACATTTACAATAGAATTCCCAAAAAGCATACAAAATGATAATTGATCTGTGGTACACAAAAGAAACGAAAGAAAATCAATAAGACACTCACACAAAATATGATTATATCTCCAGTGTGTGTGTGTGTGTGTGTGTGTTGTTCTGTTGTATCATTGCCGTTATCAATGTCAAACACATCCTGTGTTTGTGTATTTCCCCGTTTCATCATCTGTTCTACTGTCAGAGAAGAAATGTGAGAATTGAAAAGCTAAAAATAACATAAAGAAGGCACGTCTGGCTCCGTGATGAGAAGCTGTGATGACAATGGATGAACGAGAGAGATCGGAGAAGAGGATAAAACAGAAAAAAGGAGTGTAAATGAGGGAGAGGACTCAGACCCAACAACCGACATTTACAGCTTGCGGCTTCTGGCACTGAACCCGTTTGAACAAAGACTGAGCAAAAGCGTCTTGACCGAAATGCAGCTCTCCTAGAAGGGGTGAACCCAGAGCCTTTATCTAACAGAAAATCCATCAGAAAACAGTGCAGCTCCACCATCTCTCCATCCTATAACTGCCAACCCATTTGCTCGGGCGGCCTGCAAACTGATTTACAGATATTTCTCTACAGATTCCATTTTAGGAGTCAGCCTCATGACTATTTCTGGAAATGTTAAGAATCCAATTCAAGACACCTCCCAATGCAGCAACTCTATTAAAGGCTCTGGGTAAAACACAATGATCCCCTAAATGAGACGGCAGAGACGAAACTCATAACTAAATGCTTGCTGAGTCACTGGTCTCTGATATAATGGGCCCCAATGATTGTCTTTTTTCCTTTTGCTCAGTCCATCAAGAAGAGCCTGCTGGCAAACACATTAAACACATGAATCCACAAGAAACTCAACATTCATTCATTGTGGGGAATTAATTTACGGACAAAGAAAAAAGAAGAGAAACCATCACATTAAAGTCCCCTTGATGACAGTTTTTGTTCTGTGGCTGGGCTATAAAACACATCACATATGATTGTCTGACACTGCACCATATAAGCCAGTCAAAAGTCGCATTCTTGGTAATGTGGCATGACTTTTCTTGCAGAATATGGAAATAGCTTTTTCCCCCCTTAGGTCCATGCAGCATGCAGACATTCCCTTTAACAACAGTAAACATCTCAGAGACAAAAATCAGATACACAACAGAAGCCTTTACATTGTTAGCTATTGTAGAAGTCCCTATTCATCCTGCAGCAAATATCATTGCTAAACAATCAACTAATTCCCAACTTATGTTACGCTTTGATCATCAGAAACTGCATTTCTAATATTTAAATTCCTCTTAAAGAACAAATGACGGTGTAGCAGTACTCAGCTAGCATGCGGCAAACAGTGGGACTTCTATAACGACTACAAAAGCAGCACATGAACAAAACAAAGCTACATACAATGCCAAAAAAAAAAAAAGTGGACGTTCTCCCCTTCCATTGCTTTTCAGCATTGAATCATGGTCAATTTAATTTGGCTTGCTTGACAAGAATTTGCAAAAAAAAGACTCTTTCATGCCAAAGTGAAAACAGATTTCTACAAAGTAATGTCAAACATAAAATGTAACATAAGTGATTCCATAAGTATTCACCTCTTAAAGTCAGTATTCAGTAGATGTACCTGCATCTGGAAGGTCCAGCTACTGGACAAAAGAGCACTTTGAGCAATTTTGTGGAGGTTATAAAAAGCATGGAAATGGTGGATATAAGAAAATGTCCAAGTCACTGAATATGCCTTTGAGTACAGTTAAACACATTTTTAAGGAATGGAAAGAATTTGGCACATGTGCTGAGAGCAGGCCGTTCTCAAAAACTGAGTGACTGAACAAGAAAGAGACGAGTGAGGGAGGCCACCAAGACACCTATGACTTCTCTGAAGATGACCGGAAGAAGGTTCTTTGGTCTGATGCAACCAAAATGGAGCTTTTTAGCCATGAGCCAGATCCTGTATTTGGCAGACACCAAACACTGTACATCATCACAAACACATCATCCCCGCTGTGAAGCATGGTGGTGGCGGCATCATGATGTGGGGATGTTTCTCAGCAGCAGGCCATGAGAGGCTTGTAAAGGTGGAGGGTAAAATGAATGCAGTAAAGTGTAGAGAACAACCTGATGCAGTCTGCAAATGAACTGAGACTTAGGTGAAGATTTGTTTTCCAGCAAGATGATAACCTGAAGCAAAGTATTAAACAGCTTTAAGACAACAAGATGAATGTTCTGGAGTGGTCGAGTCAAAGCCCAGACCTCAATCCAACTGAGAATTTATGGTTGGACTTGAAAAGGGCTGTTGAATCTTGATTCTTGTGTAATCTGACAGTTTTGCAAAGAAAAAAGCAATAAAATTGCAGCGTCCAAATGTTCAGGCTGATTGAGATCAACACAGGATCAATGCTGCAAATGTGGCCAAAGTTTTATCTACTAAATATTGACTAAAAGGTGATGAATACTTATACTAATACTCTACTAATTATTTTACATTTTGTATTTTCAAATAATTGACAGTTTGCAGTAACCTCTTTTCACTCTGACATCAAGGAATCTTTTATCCAGTAAATCATAAACCAAAAAAGCCACATTTGAAAATGATTCAACTCAATGCTGAGAAGCAATAAAAGGGGAAAACATCCGAGGAGGGTGAACTCTTTTTAGAGGCACAGTAAATATAAACATATGATTGTCATACATCAGCAAAAACAAAGATTGCATTTGGTGCCCACTGTGCAGAAAGTGAGAGCTGCGATGAAATTTCTCTGTTTTATTGTTCTCCTCTTAACATTTCCTTTGCATTGTGTCATTTTTCTGTCTGGGTACTCCGTGTACATTTCGTATCCCCATGTATCACCTCCACCGTCTCTACACCTGTCGACAAGCAGTTCATCCACCGTCTGTGTGCTTTCGCAGGCCATTTGAACCGGCCAGCTCCAGCCTTTCGCCTGACACTGATAACTCAGGAAGATTTGTGTGGCCTGAGGTCTCAAGCAAGAGCTCAAGACTAAGCGTGGCACGAGAAAAGATTGCATTCTTCTACTCTGTGGCTTTGAGAGATGACGATTCTATGCTGACTGCATTTTCGGATTAGCGCGAAGGACAAAAACAGGCAGCCCACAGAGCCGTCGCACGGCAAAAATGGTAAAAATAAAAGAGAAAATCCCGCTCTCTCAACTGAAATTGGACTTGTAGTCGTGGTGTGCATGACAGATGCATTGAGACGGCGATAAAAAAACAGCTTTCTTTTCTGACATTCAGAAATGTTTTTTACAAATGAAGCAGATTATTTCCGCAAACAGCCTTGGGAAAGTGTTTCAACAAGCCACCGATCATGCCATGCAGAGTAATATGAACAAGGAGTAAAATCCACACCAGTTTATTTTTTATATACTCAAAACATTTTAGTATTAAGTGACAACCTTGATGTACCCGTGAAAAGCAAAATAGTAATATACACTTTGTTTTTTTCTTTTAAAGTCGTTCCATTTGACATTTAACTGAACTTCCATCCCCTGTACAGAGGCACTGAAAACACCTACACTTGTTTTGTATTTTTTTATGTGTACACATTTCACCAACAATATATTATTCATCAATATTATCAATAGTATTTACACTGTTCATCATTTGGTACCATCTGACATCTATGAAGACCAATTTTTGTTTCAGCCAGCAGGCCTAGTTGTTCTTGTTCACCTTTATTTTTTCTTTTTTTGCTTTCAAGTGGACAGTTTGACTAGACATGCACAATGCATATCGTCTACACGTATCAAACGTTCTGCATGTATCAGAGCGTGTGGCCATTTTAATCTGCTAAAATGGCTGTAATGGCAGTGGTCTTCTAATACATTCAGAGCGTTTACACGTTCTGAAATACATTCCTTGTGATGTTTTCAACCCCTAATAGAGAGTGTGTTAGAGAGGGACTGGAAACAAAAAGCGGTGTATTAGTCGGAGTGTGCGCTTTGCTGCGAGCAGACTTTCACCTCCCCGCCGCACAGCCTCACCAAGTCTCGCAATTAACAACAACAAATATGAATCACGGAATTTTAATTATGTGATGTTGCCAGGTTACAGAGCTTCACAACGATGTCGCTTCCCCTTCGTTAGTGCTAACGAGCAGCCCGTCGCTCCGACAGTCCAGGGACACATGAGGCTCTTTGAAAACATAATAAAGTGGAATGTTTCTGTATTGGACCGCAGCCTGGGTAGAAAGTGAGAGAGGCCTTTTTTATTTTTTTTTCTGTTATTGTAGGAGTTGATAAAGAAGTAAAATATTTTGAAACATCTTGAGCGACTAATTGAAGTTGCCTGCAGAGCCAGATGATCAGGCTTTTTGGACTTACTGGGACCGAATTCAGCTTTATGTAATTCAAACTCAACCAACAGTGACAGAGGAGCACTTTGAAAGGATTTCAAAGATGCTGTTTTTACATACTTCCTCTGTAATGCTCTGCAACAGGAGCCTGACGGTTTATCCTCACTTGAAGAGGGAAAGATGTTTCCACGGAGCAGCTCAGCAACTGGCAGCTTCACATGCGACAATAATTTTCTGTGTTCATGGCACAAAATGTTGCATATAATACACTGAATCCACTGAAAAGCGACAGTTTTTGGTGTAAATTTGGATTTTCAAGCATCACACTGGCAGGGTGCTGCGTGTGTTAATCAGCTATTAATTAGTATTCCTGCTCACCTACATTGCAACACCTCCAGACTGTAATTAACAAGTTGGAAAAGCCCGCCTCATCTTATGCAATGCACATATGATTTCAATGGCTCTCCGGCTTGTCAGATATCGTGACCTACTGTGTGTGTGCATCCTAAATTGCTTTGCAAACTTTATTTGTAATTTCATTTTTGCTTTTTTGTTGCAAGATATTTGCGATGTAATGACTCCTCAGTTTAAAAAATTAAGAACAAAAGCTTATTATTAACTCAACTATCCCTTTTAAGTCCCGAGTTGCTTTACTATAAATGAAGTTTTTAATCCCATAACACCCGCTAAATAAGCCCGGTAAATAAAAATAAACTCATATCTATCATGTGTATGTTAAAATGTGAAAAGTTTACAGTAAAATGGTTGTTTCGTGTGGAAGCGTGTGCTCGCCTTCGCTTCTCATGCTAATTTAGGTGACCTGGAACTCGCCCGTTCGCCCTTGATGTGGTGTTTCCGGTTGCCTTGGCTACACATACATGGCGGGAGATACGAAGCTCTCGCCGCGGGAGATGTTGGCCGCCGGCGCATCGTGATTGGATGAATCCAAGTCGTTGCCGTGGTGACCGTCGACCGCGTGGTCTTTGAGTTCGTTGACGTTGTCGTATTTGGCAGAGTTGTCGAGGACTGGGGGGGCGCCGCCATTCAGGGCTCCGGTGGTCTCATCGTCCAAATTCTGCAACGTTGAAAACAGACATTTAGCATCTGAAACTATATGAGGGGGTCAGAATCAGAGCAGTCTAACCCACGTTTTCAGATTTTGAGAAAAATTGAATGACGCGTTACTTTAACGCTGTATTTGGATTGAGAGTTACATCACTTTGCCACTAAAATCAAAGTGGTATAACCCTCAATACAAAAATTGCATTACAGAGACGCGTTGAATGCTAGGCCCTTCTTGAAAACACAAAACATATAATACATTTTTCTGAAAACCTAAAAAAGTGGGTTCGACCAGTCTGCTTCCAAACCCTTCAAGTCATAGAAAAACAACTAGCTACACAGCGTAAGTCTTTAAAGATACTAACAATGTGGCTGTGTCATAGAAGAAGGTAACTATACAGCTAAAGTTATAGAAATAGGCTAACTGTATAGCCAATGTCACAGAACGAAGCTAACAATGCAGCTAAAGTTATAGACAGAAGCTAACAGCACAGCTAAAGTACCTGAAAACAGACAATTACACAGCTGAAGTTATAAAAGAAGATAACTACACAACTTAATGAATACAAAAACAGCTAAAATACACAGCTATGGCCACAAAAAGATGCTAACTACACATCTAAAGGCATAGAAAACAGCTAACTTCACATTTAAAATTTTCACAAGTCAACTACACACTTAAAGACGCAGAAGCTAAGTACAAAGCTAAAATCACAGAAAGCAGCTAACAATGCAGCTTCAGTGAGTGAGTTAGAAGCAGAGTGATCTAACCCACAAAAAAAAAACGAACTGAGGTTTATATAATTTCTGTAATATTTTATGTTCTAGATTTTAGTGGCAAAGTGGTCTAACCCGCAACCCAAATATGGCATTACAGTGGCGACCATTCTTGAAAGCACAAAATTTTGAACTAATTTTTCTCAAAACCAAAGAAAGTGGGTTAAACCACTCTGCTTCTAAACCCTTCATATATACAATATATGTTTTATATATATCAAAAAGTATTCAAACTCATTCATTTTTTGCAAATTTTACTGTGTTGTAGATTTAGAGACCCCTTCCAAATCAAGTTTTCCACCTTGCTAAAATGTGAATCTATTTTATATGCTGCAAGACACTGAATGCTGAATAAACACCATGACCGAGCATTTTCAACTCAAAATAGCACGATAATGATCACAAAAACATGGATTTAGACTTCGTAGTTTAATATGTAACAAACTAAAGGTGCCAATTTTGCAGGATGCGGCTGTTTGTAACATTATTTTTCATTGTAATCGGTTTCTGGTTCAAACAAGTATGGTGGAATTTCTCCAATATTTTAACTTAATAATGTAATTGTGTATCATAGAATACTTTTATTGTGTCTGAGCACTGTTGGAGGAGAGCTGGTGTGCTCAAGCTGCAGCTAGTTGTGGAATATAGAGGAAGCAATGCTGTAGAGTTGTATCCAAGTTATTTTAAAGCAAGAAAATGGCTTATTTGTATGGGCAAACTTCTAATTATGTACTTCTGATACACAGCGGTGAGTTTTTAGGGGTTAAATCAGCAACTAGAAAGAGAGTTTAATTGTAAAAGGATAAAATTTGCCATTTCTACCCATCAAGCTACACTCAATAACCCATAATGACTAAGTGCTCAGACCCTTTGTTGGGATGCTCTTAATTGTGTCCAGGTGCATCTTGTTTGCTTTGATTATTCTCGAGATGTGAATACAAGTTGATTGGATTCCACGTGCAGCAAATTGGTCCGAATGGACTTTGAAAAGGCTCACAGCTGCATGAAAAGGATCCACCATCCACATCGAACAGACACACAGGACAGAAACCAAGGCATCCCGGCGAGAAAGAGTTTTAAAAAGTTCTGCAAAGTTCTAGTGATGTTTTTAAACAGGAAGTTCCCAGAACATTAACTGAAAACATCCTGTCTTTGTTGTCATGTAACACTGGGGTAAAATTGAACAAAAGAACCTCCTCAGCAGCAACATTATCAGAACATTACAGGAAAAATGTTCCACCTCTGTTGATAAGTCACATTCTGTCATCTTGATAAAATATTCTGTCTTAGTTCACTTTTAACATCATAGGAACATTACTTATAATGATTATGTCCTTAAAACCTTATCTGGACATTATATTAAAGTATTTTTGTTAAAATAATACTGGAACTCAAATAGAATTGTCATCTGAGGCCTCGAGAACATCTTGAGAACCTTTACTTTTGTGCTCTTTTGTTATCACGTCACTTAATCTGACAACATCCTCCATGTATTAGTTCACTTTTAACCTTTAAGAACAGGACTTGAAATGTCAAATATCCTTAGAAACTTTTGGTTTGTCTCCACTGTTCAACAAGTGCTTGCTGAAAGGGAATCCAACAGAAACTTTGGATTTGTTGGGTTTCGCATCACTATGTGAAGTGCTTCTTGGAACACTAGATTTTTTTTGTTGAAACATTATTAGAACTTGCAGGTAATGTTACCCAGTGTTGTGGGGACTATTTGTAGACCTCCAGGATAAAACTGTGATGAAACATCAATCAGGTTAAAGGTAAAAACCTGTTCTGAGTGTTTCCAGGAGGACAACAGCCTGGAAGCAGCTTTAAACCACCAAGACTCCTTAAAGACCTGGGAATCTAGCCGAATAAAGTACCTGAAGAAGCAAAATTTTGGACAAGGAAGTGACCAAGACCCCATCAGTTACTCTACAAGAGCTCCAGAAGTCCTCTGCAGAGATTGAGAAAGCACCAGAAGTCTGCTGTTGTTGCCATCTCTACACCTGTTCAAAAGTTCAGTCAAACTGTCACTCCGAGCCGCTGTGATTATTTGGTGTGAGCAGCTTTCATTTCTGTCTCTTTGTTTTCTGTTTCTGTGACTCAGACAGATTAGAAATGTGCCACGAAACTTTGCTCATCGCAGACCTCAGCATTGTTTTGTTGCTGGGCCGTGTTCAGGGTTTTTGTTTGAGACACCTTTGTTAAATTCAGTTTAATTAAATGTTTAGACACCAGATCTTTGGGTGCTTCTCCCGCCTGCAGTATTTGTTTGGTTGATGAATGCAGGTAAAGCAGAGCAGGCTTTTCATTTTGAGTTCTTTTGTTGTTAATGTAGATTAGTTTGAAAGACTTAGAGGTTCTCCTTTTGTTTTTGTTAATTTCTTCTATTTGAGTAGCACCCACTGGCCTCTGTTTGACCTTTGGTGACTTCTGCTGATTTATGTTGTAATGTCAGAAACTTTCACTAGTAAAAAAAGATATTGTAAAAAGAAAAAAAGTGAAATGCAAAAATGTAAATAACAGTTTAAAAAAAGTAGAATACTGTAACATTTTAAACAGTAGGACATAGTAAAAACAAGAGCAAATATCTGTAAAATAATATTTTGTTAATTTAAATACAGTAAAACTGCATTTTTGTGATAACACTTTGCAAAAGAATGAATTATTATTTGCTAAAAATGTTTTTTCTACAGTTATTGTTATTTTATTATGTGTCTTAAATAAAACAAAAATTTGTCTTCTACAGAGTATTAAATCAAAGGTCTGAATACTTCACATAAATGCATATTTTTGGTTATTTATTAGGTTAAATATACATAGATTGATGGGCGATAATGATAATTTTATTCATTTAAAATTGAATCTACACCATGATAAAGTGTGTATAAAGTGAATCCAGTGTGTGTATTTATCATTTATTATATGTAAATCAAATTACACAAAGAAATTCTCTTAATACGAGTTGTCAAAACTCATCTCCATAGCAGGAGGATTGTGGGATAATAGAAAAAGTTGTGCAGACTGTAACTTTTAGATTTAGCATTAATATAATTTTCCATAGTTTTAGTAATTATAAGGCTAAAATGTATAATGTTTGATTGATTGGTGTAAAGTAAAACCACCAGAATGTCTCTCCATCAGTGTGTAGCTGTTTAAACAGATATGAAGCCCACGGAAAGCTGAATGCAGACAGAAGACCCAAGCTTTGCAGTAAGCGTGGCTGCATGTTGGTGTGATACTTACTGTGACGGGTTCTCCTCCTGTGGGCTCGTAGTAAACCTCTCCTGGGCTGAGAGGAGCCGTCTCTGTGGCCGTGGGAGGCTCCGATGGCTTGTTGAGCTACATGAGCAGAAATCACATCGACACAGGAAGAGGAGAAAACAGGAAACAGCACAATGAAGCTCAAAACAAACCATGAAAATCAGTTCATGTTTACAAGATTGAACAGCTGACTGAAGACCAACAAAGACAGACAGTGGAAGTGCACAAACATGGTGTCCACAGACATTCAAAGTATCTGTTGTTGGATTTGTACAACTGATTAGACATCATGAAACAACCAAGTATGCACGATATTGGAAATGATAATAGTCAGATGGAGAATGGGGTCAGTAATGAGATGAATAGAGCTAATGAGGTTGTCGATGCTGCTTTTGGAGTTTTGTTTTCTGGAAGGGTTCGGTGTTGACAAACACTTCAGGGGACATAATCAAGTTATCGGACATCCAGATGTTAAATAAGTGTCATGTCTGGAGAATCTGCAGATTGACTCAATTTTACCCTTTTCCCAAAACATAACAGTAGAAATGTGATTTTAACTTGTTCTCCAAGTCTGATAACATGGCAATTTGCTTTCTGTAGTTATATTTTTTTTTCTGTGTGTATAGTAAAGTTTATGAGCAGAAGAAGACAGTAAATGAACAGTTCAACATTCTTGGTCCCCTTCCACTTATAAAGATGGAAGACAATTTACCTGTGAAATACATTAAGACATTAAAACTAATTCACATCCACTGTTCTCTATTCAGACTGCTTGCTTTTGATTTCCGCATTAACACATTATTCAAAATATTGAAAACACCATGGACAAAAATATCGGGACCCTTAACTGATGTTTCGTAGCTTTCCCTTTGAAGACCGTCCCTGGAGTTCCTTGATCAAACTGCTCTGGTTCTCTCAGGCTTAATCATGTTTCTCAGTTTCAGTTCTTTCTGCACATGTTCAGTTGGATTGTTTGTTTTCTCGTCCACACTTTGGTGTATTTATGTGAAGGATTTGTGCCACTATCTTCTTGTTGGAGCGACGACCTCCAACTGAGCTCTCAGAGAGTATTTATAGATGGACTTCCTTTATGTTCAATCAAGGAAATTATCTTTGAAAGCTTCCATTTTACCTCTGTGATCTTACACCCGAAGCAAATCACCAAGAAGCTCCAATATAGTTTCTTCTGGTAAGAGAATATTCTCCCGAAAACACAGTCTAGGCCGTTTTACTTCACTTCTCCTTTTCAAAAGTGGACTCTTCTTCCACAGAGCCCATTTTCATTCAGAGAGTGACGTGTGGTGCAGCAAGCCTCCGATGCTCCTTGATCTTGGAGGTCAGCTCGTATCTGTTCTAAAGTTTCGTTCGGTTCTTTTCCCACCATTTGAACTGTCCTTATGTTCAGTCTGAGCAGGTTTCCTCTTCCTTCAGGGAGGCTGTTTTCACTCCCACAGACCTTTGATGTTAGCAGCTGTGGTCACAGCAACATGAGGCAGCTTGTCGACGCTTTTGTAGCTTTTACTTCATCCACACTTGGCAGTTTTTTCTTCCTTGTGTCCTCGGGTAGTTCTTTTATTCTCTTGTTCATTTAAAAACCAAACAGCACAATGAGACCTTTTTCCCCACTTAAACAGGCTGAATGAGTGATTATAAGACTGAGGAAATTAATTAAAACTAATATATCACTTCCATCCACAAATATTAATTGCATCAATGAAAATAATGTCAAAAAAGTCTGGAATTTAATGGAATTTAATGTACTTATGAACAAAAACTCCATCTATAATTGACAATGTAAACAAAACACCTGAGATGAACATGCAGGCAGACAATTAGAAATACAATCTGTCTGTCTGTCTGTCTACATGTACGGTGCAAAAAGCAAAAACTGTGTATATGTGTGTGTGTGTATATATATATATATATATATATATATACACAGTATATGTGTATGTGTGTGTGCGCACACACACACACATACTCAGTCATACATGTGCTTCTCAGTTGTTATATCATTTCCAACAAAATTTTCGGTCCGCAGTGGTCGATTTGTAGTAGGATAGCAATCAAGTGTTCACTTGTTGTCATAGTTACAGTGCCACTATTTTGAAATGATAAAGAAATTTTTAACTATTTCGTGGATCCAGAATATAAGCTGCATCACTGCCAAATGACTTGGTCCTTGTGTCATTTCTGACCTTCCCTGAAAATTTAATTCAAATCCGTTATTCCATTTTTAAGTAATGTTGGAAACAGTCAAACAGACAGACAAACCAACGCCGATCATCACAAAGTAGCAATAATAAAAGTGTGAGTTTTCATGGATGACCCCAAACTTTTGAACGGTAATGTGTATATGTGACATTGTTCCATAAGTTTATATATATGTCAGGCTAGAGACTGCGATTTGGTAGAATTGGAGTCTCTACCAGTAGAGATGGAACTTTAAATCTGACCCCTGCCCTGACCCCTGACCCTAACCTTAACTGACCCTGACCTTTTAATCTAACCCCTGCCCTGACCCCTGACCCTAACTTTAAAAGTCTAACCTTAGCCCTGACAAATCTCTACTGGTAGGATTGGAGTTTCTACTGGTAGAGATTGCGATCGCAGTCTCTACTGGTAGAAACTCCAATTCTACCAAATCGCAGTCTCTACCATGATATATACATGTCTATTTTAAGTTATATTGAAATTGTAGACATGCATTCCAGTCATTTTTTGCACACTGGCAAAGTCATCTGGCACTCTGTGTAGTTTTTGATATCTACATATTTTGAACATTACATGTTATGCCTATTTTTATTACTTCAGTTGTGTTTATGTCTAATTTAACTCTGCTAATGTCACACATGTTAGCTTTACTTTCAGTCAAACATCTTGATGTCAGAAGAAACCAGGACTTTGGTGAACAAGTGAGTGAGTCACATGAACCAGTAGCTGCAACAATGCTAATGCTAAAGCTATGAGTGCAGCATGAACAGACAGACATAAATAGAGTGTTTCAGAGTTTGGAAGTGATAATAATAACTAGATTTGCTGAGGAGATTCCATCTGTTGTATGACTGAAGAGCAGATGGACACTAAGATATCCAACCATAGTAACCATACACAAAGACGGTGACAGCTGTGGCCTCAAAATGCTTAAATAATTTTAAAAAGCAATTTTAAAATGCAAAAGATTATTCTTTAAGCTATTCTTTAAGGTTTGGTCAATTTCCGCCCGAAATTTCTACTGAGATTTACAGAAAGTAAATTGAATGCTGTTCTTGAACTGTTTGGAGTACATGCATGGTTGGGGTCTCATTTGAAAGCTGACAACCTGAATTTTCACCCAGTGCAGTCAGAATTACTCTAGGTGCTACTGGCACAGAGTTATGTATGTTGGAACACACTGAATTAGGATGAATTTTTTTCTCGCCTACATTTTTTCCCTAATAAAACACCTGAAAATCAGTGTGGCAGCACTGCAACAGCTTGAAAACACAATATTGCAAAAGCCTGGGGTCTTACATAGTTCAGGTCAAAATTTCAGAGCAATACTACAAGAAATGAGTGTTTCACACATGTATTTGTACTGATATGCTCCGCCCCTGTCAATGTTGGATACACTCTTTATACACTGTGCACACTCTCTACAGAATGGTATAAATTCCTTTTCACTCCATTTTCCACTTCATTTTCATTCCAAAAACTCATAAAGAACTCAAAAAATCACTTCAGATAGGCTTCAGTGTCGATCACACACACAGATTGAGAGGAATACAGAGAAACAGCAGGTGGAGCCCGGAGCTCACGAATGAAATATCATATAAAGCCGCTGGCAGAGGCGGGATTTATAGGCAAGCCATTCAGCAAGCTCATTGGCTACCAGGCCTGTCAATCTAACGTTTCCTCCGGCGTGATTTGCTGAGAAACAAGTCAATCAAGTGATGTAATCGATATCTGTCAGACTCGGCCATGGTTGGCTAAATCGCCGAAGTAGGCGGAAACGAGTCACCTGATTGGTTGAAGTTCGGTTTGAAGCGGTCGAGAAGCCTCCAGTATCCATTTTGAATCGCGAACAAAGAAAATAGGACCGTGTATGATAAAGTTATAATAGAAAGATGCAGTGAATATGAAACGCACAGCGCCACCACGCGCCGCGTGCACGCGCACGGAGCCGATCGTTTTCTGGATTTTTTACCTATTTCGAGACATGTTTTGGCCAAAGTATTATACTGGATTGTTTCCTCTGGATGGCTAAGCTTGGGTTCTGGCCGGTTTTTGTGGATTATCTTCTTTTATGACCAGAAACGAGCGTCCAAACTGCGTCGACAGGTGAGCTGTGCACGTTTACTTGACTTGTTGTTTGTTGGATAAATGTGTTTATATTACCCGCTGTGGTAATCACATCTGAAAGTGGTTTATACCGGCGGATTCATGAGAATCTCAGCTTTCTATGTGTGTATAGTGTTTGTATAATCGTGTTTGCAGTGTCCTTCTATTTTAAAAAAAGCGTATACCGATAAAAAAACGGCCCGCCCGCGGGCCGCCGTACTTTAACGGGTTAATTACTTTATGGTTGTTACAAAATACACTTAAATCCAATAAAAACATAGAGTAGAGCTTCTAACCTCTGTAGGATGTGCTTTAAATTGTAATATTCTAATTTTTTTCTTTTCCAATATGTGTGGAAAAACATTTGCTAATAATAACTGTTAACCTGTGAGATTCTAGAATAAAATTCTTAGGGAGATTGTTCAAAACCTCATAATTGTTTTATTTTAATTTTAATGTAACACTGTTGCAGAGACATTCAGGAATGAAAATCACAGATCTTTGCCGCGACTCCCTCTAACTATTTTCAACTTCTTCTTGAGGGTGTCCACAGAGCGTTGACTCTTTCCACTGCTCCTGGTTTGGGCTTGTTTTTGGACACAAAAGTCGCTGTTTCTTCTGTTTGTTGGTCTTGTTGAGAAGATTGTTTTACTTTGGAGGGCTGAGAGGGTTTATCTGTGGCAGGAGATGATGATGAACCTTCCGCTCTGCTGGCGACGTGAATCCACAGTGTTGGACGATCATCTCAGACACCTTCAAGTCTTCCTGTCTCATGTGAGAATAAATGGATCAGGGTTCTCACAAGGTGTGTTTCCACTTTTTGACGAGCATACGTTGTCTCCTTCTTCAGGATGCTGCAGAAATCATCCTCATCAAACATGGCCAAAGTTTTTTGGGCCGAGTTGACTTTCGAGAAACCCAAGTTGTCTTGTGTCTCCATTAAAATTAACATGCACAGTCAAAAAGTCAAAATAAATGTGGTTTAAACCAGGTGTCACTTATGATGTCACAAGGTCATGTGACACAAACACACACACACAAATGTTTGTGTTGTTCACGCTAAAAAAGAGAGATTTTTTGAATACAAGGTCATAGATTTTAGTTCATTTTTACACCATACATCACTGAATCAGTGTGTTGCTAATCACTGACATATACATGGCTTTGATAAATTAAACAAATTAAATTGCAAATTAAAATTGCCTTTAGAATTGATCCTTTTTTTGTCTTATCATAAAGATGACAGTGACCTTCTGGAAACAAACTGGCATCTAAAAGGCTAAAATCCTGACAATGAAATAATACTTGGTAGTTGTGATCACGGTTGTTGTTGGTTACTACATTTACTCAGCGAAAGTGGAAAATGTTAACATACACTACTGTTCAAAAGTTTGGGGTCACTTAGAAATGTTTTTCTTTTTCAATGAAAATAACATTAAATGAATCAGAAATACAATAAGGACAATGTTAATGTGTTAAATAACTATTCTAGCTGGAAATGACAGTTTTTTAATGCAATATGTACACAGGGATAGAGAGGAACCTTTCCAGCATTTGTACTGACAGAGCTGTGTTTCTGGCCGTCTGTTGCCGTCTTTATAGCAGCTACATGTTGGATTTACTTTATCAGCTATTTGGTAACTTTACATTTCTGCCATTTGGTAGAGAGAAAGCCGCAAATCATGTTTAGCACTGGAGTGTCCAACTTATTTTTGTTCATGGGACACATAGCCCATCTGTATTTGCACTAGTATGTCAGCAAGTTTCTTTTCATTTTATGTTGTTGTTTTATATATATATATATATATATGTATATACACACCGCACCTTACTGCATTCTTTGTTTTTTTATTCTTTAAACACAGCAGACATTGTAAAAAACAAAATAAAGTACAAACTACTGATTCATAATAATTACAAATATAATAATACTGACTGAAATACGTAGTGAATTTATTTGTAATGTAAAATAACATTAAAAACCCACAACTGTGAACAAACACAGTAGTAGAACTACAAGAAATATTAGTTTTACAAGAGAGTTTTGACATCTTATAAAAGCCTTTCTTTCTTTTTTCTTTAAATATTTATTTAAAATATCCATATATATTAGTGTTACTTTTCTATAGTATTGAATGTTTTTACACATAAACATATCATTCATTAAACATTAAAAAGCCAAAAAATCTTTATGATTTTATACACAATTGATGCTAAAAACAGTATTTTAATTATAGGAGGATAAAATACTACCAGAACATCATCTTGTTTTTTTAAGCACAGTGCATTTTGGTACATTTACTATTTTACTCTATAATGATGGATATTTATCCACAATATTTGTGTCCCCACTTTTATTTTTCTTCCAAATAAACTGGAGAAACCTCAAGTGTTTTTACACTTTCTACAAACACCTGACTCCCTCTGTGTCCCACTGGACATAATTTAAGCTGCTGTGTCCCAAGTTTTCAATAACAGCATTTTGGTGAGTTGTCTTAATTGATAGTTGCTGGTTCAAACTATGAAAGCAAAAAGCTGCACTAAACGGTAATTTTCTTTTAACAAGATAACACAGATGTAGACGTGTGACTCAAAATTTGCATTAGTGTGATTGCACAGCTTGAATATTCAATTATTAGACTCTGAAAGGACACTATCTTAAATATGTTTTAAAAAGGGGGTTGAGGGGGACTCTGATAACAACTTTGAAAGCAAAATTGCCTGCAGACTTGACCTAGACTTGCCCTCAAAGACACAAGGCTGGGTTTGAACATTTAAAATAGCTACAGAGATATCTTTTGGTCATGTTCCACACACGGTGCCGTAAATCCATAATAAACTTTCACCGCTGAACCTCGTGAACCTCCCTTTCAGCCGAGGCGTTTGTAGCCATTTAGGCATCTTTTATACATCTAATCAGCATAAAATTACAGAGTTTTAGTCACATTACATAAAGTGGTTGGAGCACGGCAAAATGTGATAGAATGATGGAATAAAATAACAGACGTGGAGAGGAGAGGAGTGCTCTAATGGAGCTCTTTACAAACCAAGCTAATTATTTCGCCACACATAAGCCAACTCAGATCTCTAATCAATAGCCATTAAGCCCATTATGAATGCCCAAATGGACTGGTTGTGCGTGTGTGTGTGTGTGTGTGTGTGTGTGTGTGTGAGAGAGTGTGTAATACAACTGCTGCGACAATAAGCATCGATCTGAAGCCATGCCGACCACTCACCATCTCCGTGGAGCTGCCAGCTTTCACCGGGGGAGGGGGCTTGTGCTTGGGTGGGCCCCTGATTGGACAAAAGACAAAGATGATGTGGTCATCGATCGGCACTTCGTGAAGATATCGCACTTCTTTTGTGCTTCGCAGAGGAGCAACTGGGGCCGCCGGGAGAGCGCCGAGGTAAAAAGGTCTTGAAATATGGAGCTCTAAAGATGCCCCATTGTGCCGTAATTCAATCCAGATTCTATTCGTGCAAAGACATTCTGCAATTACTGTGACATAAAGGGACATTTTAGTGTGGTTTGTCCTGCCACTGGTGGAGAAAATCGGGTTTAGAATGAAAGAAGGGATGCGACTGGATTAACTGAATCCAAAATCCAAAGCTTCCACTACACCTTGCAACAGAGCCTCATCGAACCAACAACAATTCCCAACATTCTCAATCAGCAGACATCCATCTATCCATTATTCATGCACCACTTAATGCTCATTAGAGTCGCGGGGGGCTGGAGTCTATCCCAACTGACTTAGGCTAAAGGCAGGGACAGGACACTAGTCTATCACAGGGCTACATGTACAGACAACCCCACTTGCATTTACACCTACGGGCATTCTAGAGTTACCAATTAACCTCAGCATGTTTTGGACTGTCGGAGAACTAGGGAAAGAGAACTAGGAGAAAACCCACACATGCACAGGAAGAACACACAAACTCCATGCAGAAAGATCCTGGGGAGGCCAAGACACAAACCAGGGATCTTCTAGCTTCAAGGCGCTAACTATGCAGCCAATATTCAGCCCTTCTTAAATCTCCAATGACTCCTATATCTTCCTATGATGGACTCTTTGAAACACAAGCATCTTTGTCACCTAAAAACAATCCTGCATTTTGGTTATTTCATAGATATATTTAAGGTCTTCTGAAAATATGACACAATCTGCTGGGTCAAAAATACACATACAGAAATGCTAATATTTGGTTAAATGTATTTTGTCCATTTTCACCTCAACTAGGTGCTTTGTAGCCATCCACAAGCTTCTGGTTGTAGCTTTAATCACTTCTCTTTGCAGAATTGGAGCAAGATGCATGTGTTTCAATGATTCTATTTAACTGGAAAGTCTAAATTAAACAGCAGCTTTGTTATGACAGCAATGAAATAGATTTTGAAGAAATAACAGGAATAATACCAACGCAAACTCCACACAGAAAGATCCCAGAAAGGCCGGGACGCAAACAGGGGATCTTTGACCTGCAAAGTGAGAATGCTAACCCCCTAGCTACTGTGCAGCCCTCAATCAGCAGACATAAATAAATTAAAAAGACATCATTTGTACTCATAGAGCTCTGTTTCTGGCCTTCTGATGCACCAAAATTAAGTTTTCCCCCATGTTTTGTCTCAGTTTTTGTCTCCACCACCTCTAAATATTTGTCTTTATAGCAGATGTATGTTTGATTTTCTTTATTAGCTTGTTGGTAACTTTACATTTCTGCCATTTGGTTGTGAGAAAGCAGCAAACAGTGTTTAGCGTATCAGAGATTAGTGCAGTTTTTTTATCTTCTGCCACATTTTTATTCACTGCGGGCTCATTTTGCAGAAGAACCATGCCTAGAAGTAGAGAGAACTTAAAAATGTCTTTTGTGTAGTATGACAAACATACAATGCCATAAATTATAAAGAAATAAGGCTTTAAAGTTGAATTAATTTGACTATCTTACAAAAATGGAAAAACCTGGAATCATCATGTGCAACTTTTTTTTTTTCAGTGTCCACAGGTGTTACCAATACCGAAAAAAGTAGTTCTACATGCTGTATGTATTTTATTTTCTTTAGATTTTTTACAACCGCTACGAACAAGGTAATACATTACTGCTCTGCACATCCGCTATAGAAAGATGTTTCACTATGCTGAATGTATCGTCCAACTGATGGCTCCTCTGTTCACCATTTTTGAGCCAAGCTGCATTTAATTCATTGATCAAGAATGTACACTACCTGCAGTTCATCTGAAATCTCTCAGTAGTAAGTAAGTTTTTTTTTCTAATTAAAGGATATATTGTAATTTTTTACATTTATTAAGCAAATAAAACACGTGGAATGAAGTGATTTTTTTCGGCTTAGATTTCGTGAATGTTTGTCACACATGATACGTTCACGGACAGTCGGAAAAGCTGAAAGTCCAACGCTTCTTTCTGTTACTTTACAGTTTCTCGCTCTGATAATGGAATATTTATTCCTTTGTCGTCTTTGTCTATTTACTTATTTTTTAAAATGTATTTTCTACTTGGATTTATATTGTTTGGCATTTATTGTGGTTAGCAAAGAAAGAATTTCATAGTACAGAGAAATATGTTTCTTGTCTGTGCAAATGACAATTAACCTTGAACCTCATTCATTGGTTTTTAAAGAAATGTACCTTTCAAAACTGCTCCCAAATTTAAGGGTTAAGATTAATTTATTTGTATTAAAGTTGTTACTGCTTAAAGATAAACCTGTTTATTCGTCTGAGATCACTTTAAAACTTGAACCCGGGAAAAGCATTAACAGCTCTCCTCCAGATTTGAAAGACCTCCTCCAATAATAATCTTTTTCTTTTTTACCGCGTTAATCGAGCAATAGCATGTTCCCCCAATGATTAAATTAATAAATAATACTAAACGAATAAATAAATGTCAAATTAAGCACTATGGCTCAGAATTTCCACTTTGAAACTGCAGTAATGGTCTCAGAAATGCAGATTCAGTCTTTCTTCAGGGTTTCAGACACAACAAACCGAAGAAACCGTGAGAGACTTTTTGGATTATTTTTTCCCTTCAGAATCAGATTCCGGCTGAAGATAAAGGCTGGGAACAAATTTGCATGTTAATAAAAGTGTGCATACTAAAGCAGACAAAGATGTAGAATGACATTTAAGAATTTTAGCACATGAAGGGGCTATTTTCATTGAAGAAAAACTCCTAAATTTGTATTTTTATTATAAACAGAGAAGATTTTTTAGGCTTTTAATCATGAGCTAAAGAATTGTTATTGCTGGTTATATAAATCCAGCTGCTGCAGATTGCTAACAGACAAAATGTGTATTTCAGATGCACAGTTAAGTTCTTTTTTCTGGCCTTTCACGACCTTGTAATGAAAATATGTGGAGTCGCTGCCATCATCTTCCAATTATTTCTCCATCTTTTCTCAGTTTTGAACTTTTTTTTTTTTATTGTGCTTTCAACAAAAAAACTCTACTCCCTTGGTGTAAACTGTACGACGGCCACAATAGGAAGCACACGGACAAGAAGTGCTGGAGATGAATCATAGTTTGAGCCTCTAAAAAAATAATTCTCCAGTAAAAAGAAAGGACGGAGGTTTGTCCTCACTGCATGAGTCAGGCTGACTTATTAATCGCTCACTGGACGTTATTATAGGAGATACAGTCAGGTCCGAAGCTGAAGGTTCAACTATGATTCATCTATTTATCCTGCAAAATTTGTTGTGGCTGTATAAATGTCTGCAGCTAGATCTAACCAACCTCTGAATCAGCACGTAGGCAGATACAACAAATGCACATTTGTTTGCTTAACATTTGCCCTGATGTTGCTATTCAGTAAATCACCTCCACACGGTAGAAATATATTCCATGTAGCTGTTGGTCATAGATGAGTGGCTCCTCAAATGTGCAGAGAAAGGCAAATTTTGTTCTTTTTCACAGGATATGCTACATTTTTTCATACAACATGTGAAATTAAGAGATTTTCATGAAATAGCATATTTTAACCTTAGATTTGGTTCATCTTTGTCACATGATGCGTTCACAGCCAGTTGGAAAGCTGAAGTTCAATGATTCTTAATATTCATCTATTCACTGCTTATAACTGCATATAACAGCATGTATAACGTCTGCAACTAAATCTGTCCAACCTTCGACTCAGCACGTAGGCAGGATTATAAACTAGGGCTGGCCTGAATAGTGGTTTCTGGTCTCCGGATATTCGGGCCCTATTAAAAACGAATATCCGAATATTCGTTCCGCCCTGTAACATCCGACTGGGGGGAGAGACGGCCCGAATATTCAGATCCATTCGTCTGGTCTCCCGGACCGGAGGAGACCCGCCTGAGTATTTGGATCCATTCATCTGGTCTCCCAGACGCAAATTTTGCACACTGCCTTCGTTTTGTCTTCAGTTAAACTGAAGAATTCCCAAACAGCGGAGGTCTTCGGCATCTTGTCTTGTGTTTATGCAACGAAGTCAAGCGTGACGTCAGAGTCAGCAGCCACCCGGCCATTCGAGTGGTGGTAACAAACACGAATGGATGAGCCGAGATGAGCCGAACACGGCGGGATGAGCCAAAGTGGGCCGAAGGCGAAGGGAAGAGACGAGCTCCAAATATTCGTATTTTCGTCTGAAAATACGAAGGAGAGGGGCGGGTGATCACATAGACATATGTGTATATGTTATGGACATATGTGCATATGTTTATATGATCACACGATGGGAGGAGCCGTTATGAGCCGATGTGGGCCGAAGGCGGAGGCAAGACAGTAATTGCCAGGCGAATATTCGGATACCAAAATTAATATCCGGATACCGCCGTAGCGGACGAATATTTGGATATTCGGGTCCAGCCCTACTATAAACCTGAAAACTTTCTGTCATGTGTTAGTTGGTCGCAGCTGAGTCCGTTGTGGCTTCTCAGAGGTGCTGAGAAATGTAAAAGTTTTTATTTTTTTTATAGGATATGCTGCAATTTTTGGCAAATTTTCGAGTAAAACATGGAATAAAGGGATTTTCATGAAATATCTTGATTTAAAGCCTAGATTTGTTTAATTTTTGTGACGTGATGTACATGACTTTTTGAGTTATGCTGTTAACAAACAGACAAACAGACAAACAAACTCCGATGATTACATTACCTCCTGGCGGAGGTAATAAAGGGAATTTTCATGAAATATTGTGATTTTAGGTTCAGATTTAGTTCATTTTTGTCACATGATGCATTCACAGACAGTCAGAAAGCTGAAACTTCAAAATTCTTTTTCTTATTTTACAGTTCATGGCACTGATAAATGGCTTTTCCTTTAAAACAAAAAACCAAAACAAAAAAAATTGAATATTTAGGGTTCAGAAGATCAAGATGAATCTGTTTATCCTGCAAGATTTTGTAAATTGCTGCATATCAGAGGATCTATAACATCTACAACTAAATCTAACCAACCTCTGACTCAGCATGTAGGCAGATACAATGGATGCACAATTGTTCATTTACCATTTGCCCTGATGTTCTACAAGAAGCCCCCATTTGGAAAATCCCCTTCTAAAACTGGAATTAAAGCAGGGGAGGTTTAATAAAACCCTCTTTTATGGCTGCAGCCCAAGGGAGGACTTGCAGCCACTGAGAGAGGAGCTGAGAACCAAGCATTTCGGGAGTAAAACCTCCCAGCGGCCTCATGCTATAAACCTGAGGTCAGGATTTGTCACAAAGATACCTCTGCTGGGTCCCCTCATGACATGTAATAAGTTTTAATGAGCCTCAGTCCTCCGGGGGAGATTAATTTCACACTAGAGGTTAAACAAACGATGAAGCAGATACAGGATTGCAAATGAAGACTTACTCTCCGTCCTCCTGGCGCTTGCGGATGAAGAAGATGGCGCCGATGATGACGCCGATGAAGATGAGGGCGCCGAGGATGCCTCCTATTACTGCACCCGTTGACGGAGCCGGGATGATCTTGAGTTCTTCCTCTGTTGCCGAGAACAAACAGACACAGGGAGGGGAAGGAAAGAAAGAAAGAGAACGTTACTGCCGATCCAGTAAAATTTCATGCTCCTGGCACTTTAATGTTGCTCGCTTGCAATATTTGTGTTTTTATGTGTTTCGCTGTGCGAGTCGGGTGTACAACAATCTCACAGAACAACACATTCAATGGTATGTGAGGAGAATAAACCTTTACAGGGAACTCAAGGCAAAATGCAATGCGGTTTCAGGTAATTAAAAGTCAAGTTTCCTGTCGGTGTTAGCGCTGTGTGTGCTTTTACAGGGCCATATTGAAGCACAGTCACACAAACATAAAGAATTCCTGTGTGTTCAGCTTTGAGCCCAATGTCGTATGCTAGCGCTGATGAATGCCGTAAATCTTCAGCTGAGGCTCACGCTGACCTCGACATTTCCCTTCAATTAAGAGCCTGTTTATGATTTCCAGAGGGCGGCGAGGCATCTGAATTGACTGTAAAAGCCTGTCATTACTGTGTGCTCTCATTGAAAAGAAGAAGAAGAAGAAGAAGAAGGAGGAAAAAAACAACAAAAAAAACCCAGCTCTGCACACAACAACCAACGCACAATCGTCGACTATCACGGGGAGCTTGGCAGCAACAACAAAGGGAGGGTGGGATGGTTTTCGCAGGTTATTTGCTCTGTTTTTTAAAAAAAATGAAATCATATTTCATCACCACCACTGAAGTAAACATGAGCTACCGTGTTTGATACGGAGATGATAAAAGGATAATTACCCCTATGATTTCCACCCATTTAGCATATATTTAGCTGATGTTGGAGCATTTACCTAAAAATGAAAACAGCTTTTGCTGCTCCAGCTGCAAGAAAATAGCTCAGTAATTACTACAGATACAGTTTGAATCTTCACTTAAGCTGCAGTTTTTGAAAGATGTTGGAATGTAATCGTAGACATCTGAAGTTGAGGTAGACAGGATTTTCTGGGCATCACTGGGAAAAAAACAGAACAATCTTTTGGTATATTGTAATTCAAGGGGTTTGAGGGCAACAGGAGTCAATCACAGGTCTTCACCTGGACCAGGCAATATAGTTTAAAAGGCAAAGTCCACCGTGGTGCAATTAGTTAGCGGGAAAGAGAGATTCAAATCCCTAATGAAGAAATCACAGACTGTATAAAAGATGGAAGTAGCCTTTTAGTTTCTGGACAACTGTTTTGATGCCTTGAGTTTGGAGTCTGACCAGGACTGAGAGGTTAGAACCCTCCTTTATCATCTATTTTATGCTAAATGGGACCATAATATGCTTAATTAACATCATGCTGTTTTGAAGGAAACTTGAAACAAGTGATTGAGGCCATAAACTGGGCATCGAGTGAAAAAAAAATCCATAAATTCTCATAAAATCTTACCCTTGAAAGGAGTCAATCAAGGTAATGTTGATAGTAGGATGTGGTGGTGCAATGGTGGACTTTAACTCAGTACAGAAAGATTCAAATCCCTCATGAAGACACTATAGACTGTACATCAAAAGATGGATGTAGCCTGGATGAGTATTTCGATGCTTTGAGCTTGGCATTTGTTCGTCACCATCTTGTTTTTGATATATCTAACTTAGATCCCTACTTCATCGCCTATTTTACTCTAAATGGGATCATAATGTACTAAATTAATATCATGTTGTGTTGAAGAAGACTTGAAACAACTGACTAAGGTCATAAATTGGGCAACACTGGGGAAAAAGTCCATAATAACAACCTTTAAGTATATTGCTATTCAGGTCCTTTGAGTGGAAACTAGATTTCTTGACTTCCTCTTGGGCATGTTTTGAGACTTTAGAATATCTAATCCTTAAAAGGAGTCAATCAAGGCCATGGTGCAAGTAGTTTGGTGGTGCAATGGAGGACTTAAACTCAGTAGAGAAAGGCTTAAATCCCCTGTGAATCAACCATAGACTCGAGATCTAAGATGGATGTATCCTCGAGTTTCTAGGTGAGTATTTTGATGCCTTGAGTTTGGAATATGGCCATGACCGAGGAGTGGATTTGGCTTAGAACCCTCCTTTATATCTGTTTTGTGCTAAATGGGAACATAATTTATTAACTTTCTTTTCTTTTATATATGAATCTTAAATTGTTTAACTGATGTCTTTTTTTTTATTTTTCAGTTTTTATTGTTTTTATTTTTATCTGTGTACAGCACTTTGATGGAAAGCGCTTTATAAATAAAGTTATTATTATTATTAACTTAACATCATGCGGTGTTGAAGGAGACTTGAAACAAATTGACTGAGAACATAAATCGGGCACCGTTGAGAAAAAAATCCATCGTAACCCTTCAGTATGTAGTAATTCAAGTGGTTTGAGGGAAACTAGAATTCCAAATCTCCTTTTGGTTCAATTTTCAGCTTATCTAACCCCTGAAAGGAGTCGGTCACAAAGTCAATGATGAAAGTAGGATATGGTGGTGCCATGGTGGACTTTACCTCGGTAGAGAAAGGTTCAAATCCCTCATGAACCAATCACAGGCTGCAAATCAAAGATGGATGTAACCTGTTAGATTGTGGAGTATTGTTTTAAAGCCTCAATTTTGGAATTATTTTTCGACAAGCAAGAGGAGGATCTGACTAAAAACCCTGTTTTATCATCTATTTTACCGTGAATAGGATCATAATTTGCTAAATTAACATCATGTTGTGTTGAAGGAAACTTAAAACAAATGATTGAGGCCAGAAATTGATTGAAAAAATGTTTCCTGAATTAAAAGATCCAGAGAGAAGTTGGGTAGTTTTGTCTCGACTTCTACGCAATCAATATTTTTGCAACAAGAGGAGTTGCCCCCTGCTGACTGTTAGAAATAATGCAGCTTTAAGGCACTTCTGCAACAGCTTTACTTTTCAAACTGCTACGCCCACCTTTTACCACCTTTTATACACAATGTTGACTTTTAGAGCGACTGTCTTCAGACTGGGCTGAGAACATGAAAGGCAAAGCTGCAGATGTTTGGCTGTTTATCCCAATTCGGGCATTTTTTCATCCCATTTCCAGATGTGCACCTTCCCCAGCTTTCAAACACACTTGCATCAATCCAAAAACACGCTTTCCTTCTTTTCCTCACTTTTAACGATGAACCTTTCCTTTTATTTGCCAGAACCGATCATCTTTGCCTTTTACCATCTGCTCCCCGATCGTGGAACAATTAGCCTGAAGAGATTCGAGGAGGAAACATCTGGATGGAAAAAAGATGATGCAGAACAAACGCACAAACAAAGACTCAGCTCAGGCAAATAACACCTTTCTCTTGAGGTCTGGCAAACTGTTGGAATATGCAAATTATCCATCTTACATGGGATATTTGGGTTTTAAATGCTGGTTTTTTTTTTTAGCACTTTGAGCCTCACATGTGAAACTCTGTTGATTTCACTGAACAGGCACATCTGCAGCAGTGGATCATGTGAAGTGGCTCTTTTAAAGGAAAGCGACAAGGAGACTTTATGTAGACGTTTGATCAACCTTGTGAGAGATTTTGTGTCAGATGACAGCAAGATTTGGCTTCATTTACTTCTCCTGACCAGCAGGTGGCATTCTTTTCCAAGCTTCATAGATAGATAGATAGATAGATAGATAGATAGATAGATAGATAGATAGATAGATAGATGTGTCAGACAGAGGAGGAAGCAAGTTTCAATTATGCATGATCACAAACACAGTGAGGAAAAAGGAAGAGAAGAGAATGAAAAAGGACTTTAGAAAAGAATTAAAACAGAAGGATGAAGAGAGGTGTAGGGGGAGGAAGGGTGGGAAAATAGGAGGAGGCAGGGACAAAGAAAAGAAGGATTGAAGGAAAACAGGGATGAGGAGAAAACAGGCCGAATGCACAACGAAGGGGGAGACAGATGGATGGGGGAGGAGGGTGACGGAGGGTGACACTGGCCTTTCCTCGCAGCTGGAAAACACAAAAACACAAACTGAGCGAATAGATGCCATCTCAGCCTCTCTCCACGCATGTGAACAAGCGCGCAGGCCATCGATTTCTTCACGCTCAATAACAAACTGGCTTTTCAAAACAAGCGGCGGCAAAAAACGCCACACGGAAAGAGGCCTGGTCTACCGCAGGACAGGACTGGCTGGAAGGAAGGAAGATGGATGGAGGAGAAGAAGGGTTTCTCTGAGGGCAGATGCAGAAGTGAGGTTCGTAATCTCTCTGAGAAACACTTGTAGCCCTCAGACTGAAAACATCAGATTTCACACCTGTTGTTCCCACTGCAGTAGACCAGAGGGGCTGATTGTTTCCATCCACCTGCTTTTATGAGCAAAACTGAATGCAAATGCTTGAAATTTGAATAAATAACTTAAAATCATTCCAGAAAAGTTGTAAAAGTTTCACTACTGACAACAGCAGCAATTTTTTCTCCTTCTCCTTCTACAGGATCCAACCATTTCGTTTCCTTTTCGACAGCCACCCACCCTCACATGGCTCCGTTCCACCAGAGAGCTCCCAAAAACAGAATTCAAAGGGCAGGAATGTGTGGAATTCATTTGCATAAGTATGGAGATATACTAGTGATAAGAACCACTGAACGAGCACCAAAAAATCCAAGCTGTCATCAGCCTGCACGCCAAGAGCATCAGTCGGAGGGTCAGGCTATGGAGAGCAGAGCGAAGCCATGAGAGCACAATCCGGACTTTTTGTGGATGTTTCATTTCGCCATCTGGTTCCGGGAGTTCGTCTGACAGTTTGGTGAGTTTTAAAGGTGAGGGGGGGCTCGAGTTGACCGGTTTCAAAAGGACGCAGCCTAATGGGACCCCGAGGTAAACGGAAAAATCAACTCTGAAGCAGCTTGAAAAAGGGAAATGATGATTCTTTATTTTCAAGTCGAATCCGGTGGAATTTTCATCTCAAAGTGCAACATTTGCAGACACAAAATCAGCCAAACAAATGCACAACTTGAACACTGGAGAACAGATGAAGCCTCTGACAACCCGTTACAACATAATTCTGTCGAGATGCTTCTGGTGTCGCTTCGTCTCAAAACTTTTTCTGTGCTAAAGAATTTGTCCAGCAAATGCTGTCAAGTCTAAACTCACTGCTCAGATCTTACATGTTATTGACGGCAACTTTTCCTGCTCTTAGCAAGGATTTTAGTTGATTAACTCAGTAATTCTGAAAGTGTTGAGATGATTTTTTTTTAATTTAGAGACTTTTTATTTTCTTTTATCCATAATTGTTAGAAAAAAACGTAAATCTGTCGCTCCTATATACTGCATATTCACTCAGAGGGTACTTTGATGGCATTAAATTGCCTTAAAACAATATTCTAGCTTGTGTTTGGATGTTAGTAAGTCTGATCCTGCACAGAAAAAGTTTGTAAGCTTCGGGGATAATTGGAGTTGTGAGTTGTGGGCTCCGGAGGCTGAAAAGTTTGTGAACACCTGAATTGACCTTCCTTGCTAACATAATATATTTAATATGAAATATGAAGCTGTCTGGGTGATCACAAACTTTTGAACAATACTGTATATAGTTTACGTTTCTCTCACCTCCACCTTATTGTAATGAACAGCTAACACATGTCAATACTGAAAAGGACAAGAATTTTATAAAAGTTTGTCTTAATCTGGCTTTATGGATAACTGGAATTAATTGCAATTTCATTTTACGTTCTTGCTTCTGTTATACTCATTAGAAAATAACTGCATTGCATTAGCTAATGGAAGTCAATGGGAACAACTTTGCTTAATATTTGCTCCATATCTGGATAAAAATGGACTTGAATGTAACAACATAGCTTCTAAAGTCAGCTTAACTTGAAAGACCCCCTATGTCTTGTTTAAGCTTTTTTTTCTTTACTTTTTTGGTGTTTCGGTTGTTTTTTAAATATACTATAAGACACATCATGAGCTAAACACCAACACCATTTCTGAGCATTTCAACATCCAAACATCACGGAACTGATCTCAATAACTCAGATTCAGACTTACATTTGACTCATGGAATTAAAAAAAAGCCTAAATCCTATTTTGTACTGTTAAAATATGCCTCAACGTGTGTTAAAACCTCTGTTTTTCTCTATTTTCTCTCACCAAAATGACTTTGATGCTATTTAGAGATTAAACCTCGACTCCTCCGCATCTTAGAGGGAAATATTGCAACTTCTCATCACTCCCAGCTTTAGTTTTTTTACATGAAGGTTGTATGAGAAGTTTATACGATACAAAACACGATGCTTTGGTAATGTTTACTGGTTAGATTTTAGGTGTCTTACAAAACAAACCCAAAGAACTAATCCTGTCAGTGAGCATTGTGAGACTTTCTGCAACTTGGTGCAGTCAAAATGCAATCAAGATGCAATCAAGGTGCAATCAAAAAGTTCAGAGACTGCAGCTATAAAAATCAAAAACTACCCCAGTTTTACATTATGCTAGCATCCCAACTGACATAGTCTCCTTGTGCAGTGATGCTCTGCTTCTAGTGCTCCTGCAACACTCTGTAACCCTGGAAGTCCTGCTACGTAAACATGCCGAGCTCTGTCCTTGATGAGCTGAATCACCCGAACAGTGACTCTTCATCTTGAATTCACTTTTTGTGATCAGCAGGAAGTCGCAGGGAGAGCAACAACTGTGTTGTCAGAAACACAAACCTTGAGCTGTTACATGATGGAGCATGCCCTCTTAATCCAGATATCTGATGCGTCTTTCTGATCAGTTAGAAATATCTGATTTAGCTTGGACAGAATATTAGCTGCAAACACCACTTATCAGGCACTTATAATGCAGTTCTGACATCTCTTGCAGAAGTTTTATTCCAGATTTCTACAATATTTAGAGATTAAACTTTGACTCCACCACATTTTACCACTCTCAGCTTTAGTTTTTTTCACATAAATGTTAGATGCGAAGTTTCTAAAATACAAAACATGATGCTTTATTAATGTCTACTGGCTACATTTCAGATGTCTTACATAGCAAACCTAAAGAGTGAATCCTGTCAGCTATCATTGTGGGACTTTCTGCATCATCATTTGGAAGGGAGACAGAAAGTGGAGGTCGAACAACCAGAAAAGTTTAGTATTTATGACACGCAGAATTGCGACCACAAGATAGTATTTGTTTGTTTACTCCTCAGACCTTCTGCATGTTTCATTAGTAGTGAGTCAGTCAACACGCCAACCTCAGCACCACGTACAGTAAACTTCCACCTCTCACTCCTCCTTCCACTAGAGTCCATGTTTATCCAACAGGTCGCGTCGGATCCAGCCGGAGTTCTGCTGGAATATTTACCAGAATTATCAAACATTTACACTGCTAAATCAATAGCCTGGGCTCCGTACTGTAGCAGCACTTTTTAGATGTAAAAAACGAGTGGGTGGGAAACAGAGGCGAACCACAGCAGACCTCCACCGTCTATTTCTGGTTCTCACTCCATCGCCTGCTAGCCAAATACCCCAAATCTGCAGATATATAATGCTATTATCTAAGCGACACTCAAGCGGTGAGAAATTGCTCCTGTATCACATGCAATTTAAATGAAATTGAAATAACAATCCCCGTGTAAAGTGCTCCGTTGCTCTCCCATATGAAACGCTCCAGTGTGTGGGCTGTATTAGCCATCAGAGAAACACATTGTGCCCAAGGCCTGCACTTAACTGTCTCTGCCTGATACACAAAAACACACATTTGGTAAAAAAAAAAAAAGAACAGGGGGGGGGGGAGCACTCACAGACACCATCTCTCACACAGATACAGGCTCCACTGCAAAAACAAGCACTCGACTGAAAGGCTGCTCAGAAATTTTCAGGAATTTTCGGCTCATTGTTGTTATTCCCATGGCAGCCATTACCGTTTCACATCACATGTCACAGAGCGAAGCACGAAAACCTTGAAGAATCTGCACAGCAAACGAGATCAAATATAAAGCCAAAAAAAACCACACACACAGAAAAATGATGAACCGAACAGAAATTCGTGTTTTGAGAGTCTCCAATTTATAAAATTATGAACCGGCAAAGTGTTTCTTCCATTTGCTGGTCTTCTTTAGCAGGATGAAAGTGTCAAACTATCTCCTAGTGAAGGGCAACAAAGGATGCTGTCACTCAGGTTTATCAAGTTTACTTTTAAATAGCACAGCCATGACTATTTCACAGAGTTTAGAAAAAAACCCTGAAGAACCTGCAGAACAAATGCAGCATGAGATCATATAAGAGGAATAAAACAAATGAACTGAACTGAAACCTTCTTTGTTTTTTAGGCTTAAAATTAGCAGTCGGGGAAAGTATGTTTTGCATTTCCAGGTCTTTTTGGGCAGAGCTGAACTAAATGGCAACAAATGATATTCATTTCTAAACAGCATAGCCATTTCAAGGCACAAAATGGCTCAAGAATCTGCAGAGAAAATGATGCTCGAGGTCAAATATGAGGCAGAAAAAAAAACAGAGAAACTGAACTGAAAATCTTCCATATTTTTTGAGAGTCTCAAATATTATAAAATTAGAAGTTTAATTAATGTTTCTTAAATTTGCTGACCTCCTTTAGCAGGGTTTAAAGTGTAAAAATATCACTAATAAAGGGCAATAAATGATAATGATACCCAGGTTTAACAAATTCACTTTTAACCCTCAAGACCCAAGCTATTTTAGCGACTAAAATGACCGACTGGGGTCATTTATGACCCCACTATATTTTACACAGGAATATGTCTACTTTAGTGCCTCTTTTTGTGCTTTCTTACCTATTCCACTCCTCTGCATTTTAAGATAGATATTCTAAAATAACCTTCTTTTATTATTCATGGATTTTAATCATTTTTGACTCAGAGCTAAAGTAAAACCAATAACCAATAACATTTATTTAGACACGCTTTGTCTGCCACTTCTTTTGAAACTTTATTCCTTTTTATCCTCAATAGTAAATCAAAAGTACATAAAAACAAAATCTACACAAACATCTTGTCTCTATGTGTGCGATGTAACATGCAGAGAAGTATTTAGATTAGGGGCAGCTGTGGCTCAGGTGGCAGAGCCGTTCGTCCGATGCAAGACACTTTACCCACCTTACCTCCAGTGCTGTCGCTTACACTGGTGTATGAATGTGTATGCTGTGTAATGTTGGTGGTGGTCAGAGGGGTTGTAGGAGTGGATTGGCAGCCAGTCAGTCTGCCCCAGGGCAGCTGTGGCTACAAATGTAGGTCTGCCAGCTATAGTACACTGCAAAACACTGAAATATAGCGATTAGAGGTAGAAATAAATAAATAAAACTAAGGTCTACAATAGTGAAAAACCTATACATCTTTCTGGGGTCATAAGTGACCCCAGACAAGTTTCCATTATCCTTGTCACACCAGTTGGCCGATCTCTACAAAAAACTATGAGCAGCTGTAGGACAAGTAGATTGACAAATTCATGGTAGGAAACATTTTTTGGATAAAAGATATAAAAACGACAAATATAATTATATGGCTGGGGTCATAAATGACCCCACTCGGTCGCTTGAGGGTTAAATAGCATAGAAATGATTATTTTACCTCATATGTTACAAACTGGAGCACAAAATACTTCAAGAATCTGCACAGAACATGATGCACGAGATCAAATAGGAGGCACAAAAGAAACAACAAAAGAGATAAACTAAACTGAATTTTTTTGTTATTTTTTTGATTCTCAAATATTAGAATTTTATGAATTTCATAATTCGTTTTTGTTTTTGCATTTGCTGGCCTTCGTTATCAGGAGTTAAAGTGTAAAAATATCACTCGTAAAGGGCAATACATGAAAATGTCACTCAGGTTTAACAAATGCATTTTAAATGGCTTAGAAATGACTGTTTTACATCAAACTGGAGCACAAAACACATCAAGAATCCACAAAAAAAGATGCACGGGATCAATAAGAAAAAACTGATGAACTAAAATGTTTCCTTATTGTTTTGAAATTCTTTAAATTTATAAAAGGTTTATCCAAAAAAGTGCTTTTGGTTTTTGCTAGTTCTGTAGACAAGTGGACAAAAATGACATTGTCACTCAGGTTTACCACTTCTAAATAGCGTAGAAATGACTATTTTACATACATTACAAGCTGGAGTGCAAAAAAATCACAACAATCTGCAGAGAAAATGATACACAAGTACAAATACTAAATTCATTTTTAAAGGGTGTAGTTTACACTGTCAAAAGAAGAAAAATGAAAAATAATTTCTCCTGCTTTGCATCAAAAACCGTGCTATTAGAAGCTAGCTTTACTTTGCTTGTGATGATGAGGAATCATTATATGAACCATTAACAGCACATATGTAGAAAAAAGCAGATTAGTCAGAAACTGCAGAAATTGACAGCTTCTGCTTTTTAAACAAAACTGCAGTTTTTCTCTGTTTGAAATGATCAAACTCACTTGTTCCCAACTTTTTCTTTCTTCTTCTTCTAACTTTCATGCTGAAGCTTAATAAAGTTTTAATAACCAGAGGTGGAAGACGTTTTCACATCCTTTAGTTAAGCAAAAGTAATCTACAGCCTTTACAGCCAAGACCTTGGATGAAAACCCCTACTTAAGTAACAGTACACACACAGCAAACTATAGTGAAAGCACGTTAGTAACTCTGACTGGTATATTATTATATGTGCAGATAAATCAGAGGCTCCAATAATGATTAATGGGAGAGAGAGAGAGAGAAAAAAAGCACAATTAAAGCACAAATCTGTTTTCCGTTTTCTCTCATCTTTGATTTTTTTTTGCTGAAGTGTGAGATGATCTGAAGATTTATTGAAATGAAATGATGCGAGAAGTTTAGAGGGAAAAATCACTGTTTCATGAAGCTTTTAACAACTGGCTGATATCTGAAATGTGAGTGTGACTACACGCTGTCGTTTGTTCTTAATGCAGTATTTGCGGTGTAAAATCTTCATCTTAAAAGCGGCGGATAAATGTAGTGGACCCAAAAGTACAGTATCCCCCTGAGAACTGTCAATATAAAGCAGAATACAATGGAAACGCTCAAAGTACAGTGATCTAAAAACTGCACTTAAAAGCACAAATAACACTGAAATGAATGGTGACAAGATGCCACATGTTGTTTAGATCATAAATACGTAAAAACGGTTGTTAATCAGAAGATATCAGGGAGTTCTGACAACAGCTCTGTCACTGTTAATTACAGAGTCCGATATTAACATTCATACAACAGATTCAGTTGAGATGCTCCAAATACATAATGCGGGAGAAGTTTAGAAACACTTGAGCTGTTTAAATGACTTCAAAGCCAACTTGGAATAATCACAGAGTTTTCTGATGTTTTCATTCAGACAAATCACATGACTGCAGCAATTAGCATACTTATTAGTTTGACCTGTTTGGACTGAAAGAAACTTCTTACCGTCCCATTTATTCTTTCACGAGGTGATTTGCGCTCCACCTTTAAAGGTCCCATATGGTAAAAATTCATTTTTAATGCCTATGATAAACTTGGAGGTGTAAAAAAAAGAAGCTTTTTTGCATATATATTGATGAACCAACAGCTGTCAACCTAAGAATTTGTTAATTAAAAGGTTTATTTACTCTCGAGAGCTGCTTCTGTCAACTCAAATGTTTACGCCAAGAGCAAAAGCAACCAAATGTTCTGCTGTCGGCTGTAAGAGTGAACAGGAGAATCTATATGCATTCCCAGTATCTGAGGGACTGAAGATCCAGTGGATTATTTTCATTTTTGATGCCAGTGTTCCCACAAAAACTGGAAAAGCCTTAGTTCTGGCATGTTGTGCAGCTAATGTGGCTAGCTTTGATGCTATGTCCACAGGTCAGATCTCTGTGGAAACTTTAATTTGAAACCAATAAAGAAGAAATGTGTGATTTACTGTGTCTTCATGTCACCTGTTTTGCTTCAGTTCATCCTAAATTCAGCTGTCATTTACATCCGTTAGCTTCTCTCCTGCTCTCTGGGCTCACATAAACTGCATTTTAGTACAATGAAAGTCCCAATAAAGCTATTCTCATTTACATTTTAGACAGCAGAAGAAAAATGAAACAGTGACTGAAATGTAGCTTATTCAAACTACAAATTAACCAGCAGTCACTTCAGAGCCTTTTCCAAGTTGCAGCTTAGAAGCTAAAATACTGATTTTATAACAAACTCACCACGCACAAGTTAAAAACAGCAATTGTGTTGTGAATGTAGTGATATTTCCATGTCAAATTATCACACACAGAGAGAAAGTTAGAAGCACCAGAAATATCAGTTGTTTCTCTCTGTGCTGTCAATCACTGACACAGAGAGAGTCTTCTTCCTGAAGGGAGCTGCATTTAAAGCTACAGACACTGAAAGAGCCCATTTAGAACAAAACTAAAACCAGGAGTAATACAAATGTGGTGAAATTAAACATCTTTGTGATGTTTTGAGCTGAAAAATTGAATGACACATTCTGGAGGCATGAAAAACTTTGATTAATTTACTGAAAAGGGGAACTATGTTGGACCTTTAATTAAGTGGATACAAGAAAGAAACCTGGTCCTGCGGTTGAAGAGCGGAAAATTACAAGGTCACACAAAGTATCTGTGAGTCAAACACAGTTAAGTCTATTTTTATTATTATTATTATTATTTTTTGCAGTTTTGCAGACACAGTAGAACTCTGAGATATCTATAGACCTAAAAGCCTAAAACTTGTAAAAAAAAAAAAAAAAAGTGGAGTCATAACAATAAAAAAATGATGTTATAGTCAGAAGTGAAGACTGTTTCTGCTGCTCAGCCATCCGTAAAATGCTATTTCCAGAAGTGAGCGCTCTTAAACTCACAGCTGAGTGAACGGCTTCCTCGGACATGCGAAGGTTGTGTTAAACCGAAAGCTTTGACAAAAATTGCTCAAGCGCTCGCAGAGAATCAGATTTTCCTCCAACGTGCTGATGTTTGTCGCCACATTCGGCAGGTGAAATGCGTTACAGTGCTGTGCTTTCACACTCCAGCAGTAAACAATTCGCGTACTTTCTTTCATTCCTCTTCAACGCCGCCCTCGCGTACAGTTAGCAAATTTATAAATTGCAGCTTCGGTGTGGGAGGGAAGGTGGGATACCAGGGTGGCAGGGGGGAGAGATGAGAAAAGAACATCTGAGAGTCGGTAGGAATAGAAACAAGGAAATGGGAGGGAGGAGGAAATCAAAGGAAGTGATGGAGGAAGGAAGGAAGGAAGGAAGGAAGGAAGGAAGGAAGGAAGGAAGGAAGGAAGGAGTGGAGGTGAAGCTGGGATGGATGGAGGAGAGGAGCACCGCTGGGGTTCAGGGAGATGGAGGGATGAGGAGGAGTGATAGGAGTGTTAGCAGCCGGAGGAAAAAGGAGATTTTAAAGGTCTAAAGACTCCTGAGGGAGGCCATGAGTGACACTGGAGAAACAAGTGATTCTCTTCCTCCCACTTTCTCACAATCTCTCTGTTACCCTCTCTATCTTCTTCTGACTGAACTCCCTAATCTTTCTGATATTCATCATCATCATACTGAAGATAAGATAAACTTTGTCGGCCCTAAAGGGAAATTTTTCTTGGGAAGCGATGCAACATTTACAGCAGACAGTCTATTCATCGCACGTGTCAAACCAGGTTCATGTTGCAAGAACAACAAAAAGAAACACAGATCAAATATGTGGCCAAATATCAAGAATTCGGCTGAAGCTTTTGTTTTTTTGAGCGGTGTGATAAAAGTAGGAATAAAAGGCAGCTTTGTAAAGCTGCTCCTGTATTTGCAGGATCTGTAGCAGCTTCCTGAAGGTAACAGTGAAAATCTAATGTGTGATCCTCTGTGCGTGTTTCACAGCAGCCTTCTTCATAGGGATGGGTGTTGGAACAAAGCTGCTCTTTAAGTTAGACTGTACTGTTGGACGGAATAATCCAAACACAAAAGTGATTAAAGCTACAACCAGCTTGTGGACGGCTAGTTGAGGTGAAAATGGCCAAAATACATTGAACTAAATGTTAGCATTTATTGTTAAATGCTAAATGTTAGCAGTTATAGGCCTATGTCTAAATTTTCGTTTTTGGGAAAAAAATTAGAAAAAGCTGTAGCAGAGCATCTGACAGATTTTCTGCAAGATCATGACATCTTTCACAAATTTCAGTCTGGATTCCGCAAAAAGCATTCTACTGAAACAGCATTGCTCAAAGTCTCATGTGACATTATGATGTCAGCCGACTCGGGAGAGTGTACAGTCCTGGCCTTATTGGATCTGTCATCTGCTTTCGACACTGTAGATCATTCTATTCTGATCAACAGACTCCGTGATAGGGTGGGGTTGTCTGATTTAGTTTTAAAGTGGTTCTCCTCATATCTGTCAAACAGAACTTTTAGTGTTTGTGTAAACCAGATTATGTCTGACACTGCGGCATTATCATGTGGAGCACCACAGGGCTCAGTCCTAGGACCTATTCTATTCCTCTCGTATATTCTTCCTCTACGTGACATAATCAGGCAGTTCGGAGATTTCTCCTACCATTTGTATGCGGATGACATCCAGCTTTACTGTTCTTTTAAACCTACCAAGCTTTATAAACTGTCCTCATTTACCAACTGCTTGACCAGCATCAAGCAGTGGTTGACAGACAATTTCTTGCAACTAAATTCTGCTAAAACAGAAATTTTAATAGTTGCACCTGAAGGAACAGCTCCTGAAATAAAGAGGCACATTGGAGACTTAGGCTCATTTGTTAAACCTAGTCTTAGGAATTTAGGAGTCACGTTTGACTCAGCAATGTCTCTGAATCATCATTCAAAGCAGCTGACTAAGAATTGCTTCTTTCATCTCAGGAACATTGCCAGACTGAGAGCTCTTGTGTCCAAAATTGAACTAGAGATGATTATACATGCTTTTATTTCCTCTAGATTGGATTTCTGCAATAGCCTTTTTACTTGTTTAAGAGTTAGGTAACACATAGCCTAAGAATAATCCTACAATTGCATCTGAAAGAAACCAAAGAATGAATTTAAATTTTAATGATGAGTAAATACATCTGCTTAGTAACTTGTTGCACAGAAAACCAACACAATCTGTCCATTTTCAAAGGTTGCCTATTCAGAGCTCCAGGTATATCGGTGTACTTTGCTAAAATTACAGTAAATTTCAGATTTGCAACTGACTTTACCTGACTTTGTGCTTATTCAGTTGCTTTGCCATTTACTTAGTCTGATTTTAGAGAATATTTGCAGCTCATGAGTAGACTAAGTGTTTTTATGCAACACAAATTTCATCATCTCACCAAGGTCTCGTCTGCACAGTAACAATTTATATCGGTGTAGACAGTCTGTACTGCAGTAAGGCACATGTGTACACACTGAGAAATGAAACAAAAGGTAAGAATAATCTTATAACTTCACTTCAAAGAAGCCAAAGTCTGAATGAATGTATAGTTCAATGATGAGTAAAGACATCTCCTTGGTAACTTGGTGCACAGATAATCAATTTAGATCTCCAGGTATCTCACTGTATTTTGCTGACTTTGCCTGATTTTGTATTTTATTTAGTTGTTTTGGTGTTTACTAAGTCTGATTGTAGAGAATATTTGCAGCTCATGAATAGACTAAGTGTTTTTTTGCAACATAAAATACATCATCGCACACAGCCACCAAGGTCTTGTCTCCACACCTACAGTTAGCATCCCTGTGGACAGTCTGAACGGCAGTGAGGTGCATGTGTACGCGCTAATCTGTGCATTTGCAGATAGGTCGTTATAACCTCTTTCTTTCTTTTCCTCTAACACTTTGATTATCATCCTGCAGCTCTTCATGAAGACACTCTGAGCTTCAACTCTCCTCCAATTAAGACACACTCTCGCCACCACGTCGTTTTCTTCCATTTTACAGCCACTGCGTCGCCTTATATCTGCTGCTCGCTGCCTCTCCGCTGGTGTGACAACATGAAAAATGCCTCTGTTGCTTCCTTTACAAAAACACCTATTTTTCGCCTCCCTCCTTTTTTTCCCCATCACCACCAACTCTGACTCACAAACAGCGACATTAGCGCCCTGCTCTTGCATTTACCAGCTCTGAAAAAGACAAACCGACTCAAAGTGACTCACAAACACACGCAAAAAAACATAAATCCATAAATACAGCATGCAGCGTATGGCTACGAAGCACTAAAAAAGACCACTGAAATTGTGAGTGCATACAAATTACTGCAATCAGCGGGCAATTATGATAAATAAAAAAGGAATGATTATAATCTAAGAGGCTAAGAGCATCTTCATTCCTTTCAGCAGGGCCCTTCAGAGGAGCTGCTGAGTGAGGGTAAGAGAAAGGAACAGGTGAGAGGGAGACAAAACAGAAGCAAGATGGCCACAGATGAATGGTGTGTTGCACATTAAAGCTGATTTAATGTAGCTCTTATGCTGAAAACCCCTCTCCAGTGCACAGGACCCCTGCAGGGAAAATCTCAGGTTTCAGGGTTAAACATGTGTTTCTTTGCTTCATTTTTTTTTGTTTCAACATCAACACTTTGTGAAATAATGAGATGTTTTGAATTTAAAATGCCTCCCAATGCATTTACATTCTTCTCCTAAATGAGTCCAATTACATCTCAAACAAATAGTCCAGGAGGGAAATGTTGAGGTCAAACAGAGAAATGTGCAGAAAGGGAGATTTCAGGGCTGGTTGGACTTTTTTTTGTCGGGATTTTAAAGGGTTTTAAAGGTATGGTTTGATTGTTTTGAGTGGCTGTGGGGCATGAGGCCAGCTCGAAAAATCTGTTTTAAAGCCCTCAGAACACTGTCACTGCTGTAAAATGGAACTGCGGGGATTACTGTGCTCTCTTTTGACTCCTTTGACAAAAACAACAATTCTACCTCCCAGAACAGAACATGAGATTTGCTGGTCCGCTGCCGCCTCGGACAGCTCATTTGCTTGTGCTTTTTGTGTGTCTCTGAACATGCTAGTTTGGATCTGATTTTAAAGGGCCAAAGTCTCACAGCTCTGGATGGATGACCAACTCCTGTGTACTGAGAGGTTAAATTACTGTTTCTGTGGCTGTGAAGAAAGTGATATAACAGCTCCAGTTTTCTGTCAGAAAAGGCTGCAAAGGACAGCACGGCACAGCAGAGAGAATACCCGAAACATAATGAAACTGATGTGGAGTTTGTCCACAGCAATGACTCCAGTGTTTCTTTTATCCCTGACTGAAGTTTGACCTCATTTTTTTAACCTGGAATATAAAAAAATGTATATTTTTGGTGTCACTAAGGAAAATTAAAGTGAAAATTTGAAATACAGTACAGAAATTTTTGTTCTTAAAAAGCCTTTGGTGAAAATCTTTTTTTGTACCTCATTAATTTATCCACATTCTGCTTTTTTTTTTTTTTTTTTCAGAAAGCATGAGCAAAAGAAGCAACAAAAACCAGATCCTCTCAACTGATTCTGCAGAATCGATTTCTAGTTTCAACATGTGCGGCCGAATTACTTTAGTATGACAGCTTCCTGCTGTAGAGCGCAGAGTAAACTAGAAAAGCACTCAGAGAGTGCAGGACTTTGCCAAGGCTGCTCAGTTGTATCATTTCTGACGGATTAAATCTTAAAAATATTTGTGGCAGAAATCACAGCACCATAGAATGTGTCCTTTAATATAGATGTACCCATAAACAAAAAGACCTTACACTGAGCACAGGTCTGTGTTATACAGGTGTACATTATGTACAAACACAGAATCGCGTGACCTAAATATTAGGGAGCACCCCCACAGTTCATTCAGTTGTTTTGTATGATTTCAGACGGATAAGTCCTGATAAGTCCACAGGTAGCAGATGCAGTGTTCATTTGTTGTCATAGTTACAGTGACGCCATGCTGCAATCTAGCAATAATACAGAAATCTTTCACAAGTTCGTGCATCCAGACTATAAGCTGCATCACTGCCAAAATGTAATGTGTTGGTTCTTGTGTCATTTCTGACCTTTCCTTAAAATTTCATCCAAATTCGTTAGTCTGTTTTTGAGTAATGTTGCTAACAGACAGACAAATCAGCACTAATCGTCACATATAGCCGCCGCGATCCTTGGTGGAGTGATTAACAGTGTTTGAGCATAGATCTGCAGATTCTAGATGAAGCAGCAGTGAAGAATTACATCGAAGCCATTTTAAGGCAGGAAGGGATTATTTGAATGGAGAAAAATCTAACCATGTAGTTTTTAGAGATTTATTGAGTCAGTTTAAAATCTGCTCCTCCAAACTTTGAAACATCCATGCGATGTAACGTCACTCAGAGCAGAAGGAGAGCACATATTACATCAATTTTAAAAGCCCTACACTGGCTGCCTGTTTGTTTTCATATTGAGTTCAAAGTTCCTTCATTCATTTATAAGGCACTTTTAAAGACAGACTTAAAAAACATCTCTTTAGTCTGGCTTTTATGAGCGTCCTACCATAGTTTGGGTTTTTATTCATTCATTAATTTATTTATTTTTTTCATAACCTTTTATTATTTTAACTAATATTTTATTTTATGACACCGTGTGCAGTCGTCTCCAAGTTCTTTTTCTGTTTTTTCTTTTTATGTTCTATGTATTTTTCATCAAAATGTAAAAGCAATCTGAATGCCATTGATTTGTTTTGAAAAGCGCTATAGAAATAAAAACTGATTTGATTTGATTCATCATCCTACCCAGTCTGTTTGGATCTGTCTACACATCTCTGCATGCAATATCTGCATCTGTGCAGACATTTGCATGTCGAGGGCAGGAGGGCGAATTCTCAGCATGTGCATTTATGAAGTCCAGCCATACAAACTCCTGCACATGTATGAAATGCAGTCGTCCAGGCAGACTCACTCCTGCATACCAAAGATGTATGTGTACAGTACCGTTCAAAAGTTTGGGGTTACTTAGAAATGTCCTCATTTTTGAAAGAAAAGAAGCTTTTTTCAGTAAAGAAAACATTAAATTAATCAGAAATACTGTCTAGACACTGTTAATGCTGTAAATGACTATTCTAGCTGTAAACGGCTGATTTTTAATGGAATATCTCCATAGGGGTACAGAGGAACATTTCCAGCAACCATCACTCCTGTGTTCTAATGCTACATTGTGTTAGCTAATGGTGTTGAAAGGCTCATTGATGATTAGAAAACCCTTGTGTAATTAGGTTAGCACATGGGTAAATGTGTGAGTTTTCATGGAAAACATGAAATTGTCTGGTTGACCCCAAACTTTTGAACGGTAGTGTAAATATAGAAACAACTTCACATTCATGCATTCAAAATGAAATAAATGCCTGAGCCAAAACATGCTCTTACAATCCCACTTCAAATAAACCAAAGTCCGCCTTTAAGTGAATGCACAGACTGATGATGAGTAAAGCAGCCTGTTATTATCTTATCATGAGTAATGTCAACTCATAGACGGTCACACATCAGCACAAAACAGCAATTTCCTCAAACTCGCTCGTCTTCTTCCTCTCAAATTCTCTAAATGAAATGTAAAAAAATATATGAATCTTCAGATATATGCTGAGGAGGAACAGAGGCAGGAGAACTGATGATTGAACTGTTGCTCCTCACAGACACTGGTTTAAAGTGGAAATCATGAATAGTGAAGAGGGACTTCCTAAATTTGTCTTTAAACCAATCATTTGAAGAACTGCATTTTCTTGGTTTTCATGTATTTCTGTCTTATGTGAAGATATTTGCACTAATTACAGCAGGAATTCTACAACAAGAAAATCGTTTCTGGGAACACACGCCGTTTTCGCCCAACAGGCAACTTGTTTTTAACGAAATTAGTCCTGACGGCTGAAAACAAGAGAATTTAGTTGTCAGGATTTTGTTTTGTGCTCTGAGGTTGTTGTGGGGCTGCAACAATGAACACTGAACTCTTTGTTCTTTTAATTGAGATGTTGCATGTTTGGAGGATTCACAAATTCTTTTCATGTGCTCGATTTGTGACTTTCATTATGTTTGTCATCATTTTTAAAGAATGCATTCAGTCTGAATGATACTGGGGGGAAATTTGACCTTGTGATAACTGTTCTTTCTTTCTTTCTTTCTTTCTTTCTTTCTTTCTTTTTTTTCAGACTTTTCATCAGATGACTTATGTAATTTGATGTAGAAAGAATTAATCATTGTAGAAGTTTTTTTTTTTTAAAGTTGAAATTTACATTTTACTGTTGGAACCTTTCTCATGTAACACTAAAAAGGTATATGAAATAATCTATCCATGTCTGGTTTAGCACTCATCATAAGGACCTTTGTGGTACTGATTCAAAAGGATAAAAAGTATTAGTCGTATCGCCTCATGTGTTCACATAAATTGCAAGATTCAGCGCCTGTTATTGGTCAACATCATCCTTTCCTCTGCGGATATATTTCCATAAAACCAGCTATGGGTAAAGCATTACACCCAAAAGAATAATCAGGAATATTTGAATCAATACTGAATCAATATTTGGCTATTTATCAAAGTGAATAATTGATTTTAGAGCAGTTACAGTGTTAAATTTAAGGAAATAGACTGCTGCTTTCCGATTTCTGTCACATTCTTGATCTTGTACAAATCTTTGCACCAGAATAATCTTTTAGAGGCAAAATATAAATAATATTGTAGTCAAAATGCTTCACTTGCTACATATCTGCTTCTTTATAGACACTACAATTTACTGATGTTCCCTAAAAGCCTCATGTGTTGGCTATAGTCTTATTTTTGCAAACAAATCTTCAGTTTTTGCGTTTCTATCTTCTCTGTTGCAATATATTGTCCAGGGATAGAATAAATGCACAGTTTGAATCATGTGCTGATGATGCAGAAAGTGTGTCGGGGTGCATTCTTGTTGGACTTTTTCTTTTCCTTGTGGAGAAGAAAAGAATAACGGCACAAAGTTACATCGAGCGCAGCTACAGTACAAAAGAGTTTTATCACAGAAATTGTTTTAATGATCTGAAACGTCAATGTTCAATGTCAGGATTTTGGTTTCAGTCGCTTCCCGAAGTCCCATTGATCAACTTTGAGGCAAAACTCTTCAGCACAGACTCAAGATATTCTGCCTAATTGTACATAAGTACACTACTGGTCAAAAGTTTTAGAACAGCCCCAGTTGTTCCAGTTTGTTAATGTAATTCAAGTAGTGCAAGTCCAATGAATAGCTTGAAATGGTACAAAGGCAAGTGGTGAACTGCCAGAGGCAAAAAAAAGGTAAGGTTTCCCAAAAATGAAAAATAATGTAGATTTCAGAATTATACAAAAAGGCCCTTTTCAGAGAACAAGAAATGGGTTAGCAACCTAAAACTGTTCTGCAGCAATGGAGGTTTTTTAAGCCTTGAAAGTTGGTGTTACCAAATCCTACAGGAGTCCCAACTTTTCTAGATTTCTTACAACCCCCTCTGCCTGCATAAAAGTAGTGTCGGAACACAATATAGCACCATGCCCCCCAGATCATTATTTAAACAATACTGTATTGCAGAAAGTAGTGTGTTGCTATAAAAATGGTAAGAAAAAGGCAATTAACAATAGAAGAGAGACAGACCTTCATAACACTTAAAAAATGCAGGTCTTTTATGCAGAGAGATTGCAAAGAAACTCAACATGTCAGTGAGTACAGTTTTCTTCACCAGACGCAAAGCCACAACACAATCAGAAGACAAATTTCTGACAATCAACAGCTTGGTGATAGGTAGCTCAGGCCAACAGCTTCAAGCACAGCTTAGTAGTGGTCGTAGTAAAAAGTCTGTTTCAACTGGGAAGAGAAAACTTGGAGCAGCAGGTTTGACAGATCAAGTTGCAGCAAGAAAGCGATTGCTAAGACGTCTGAATATGAAAAAGAGGCTTGTCTGGGCCATGAAGCACCACGAATGGACTACTGAGGACTGGAAGAAGGGATAATGGACTGATGAATCAAAATTTTAAATCTTTGGTTCATCACGTGGGATTTTTGTACGACGTCCAGTTGGTGAAAAGATGGTTCCTCCGTGTGTGACATCAACGTTCAAACATGGAGGAGAAAGCGTGGTGGTCTGGGGCTGTTTTGCTGGATCCAGGGTCGGTGACTTGTACAGAGTGAGAGGAACCCTAAACCAAAATGTCTACCACAGCATTCTGCAGCGCCACGCAGTACCCTCTGGTATGTTCCTGGTTGGTCAGGGGTTCATCCTACAGCAAGATGATGACCCAAAACATAAGTCCAAGATGTGCTAGATGGACCTTGAAAACATGGAGTGTCCAGCACAGTCTCCAGACTTAAACCCCATGGAGCTGGTTTGGGATGAACTGGACAGAAGAGTGAAAGCAAAGCAACCTACAAGAGCCACACATTTATGGGAACTTCTAAAACCGAGTTGGACAGAACTTTCTGAAGAATATTCGGATTGTGGAAAGAATGTCACGAGTGTATTCAGTTGTTACATCTGCCAAAGGTGGCTACTTTGAGAAGTCAAAAGTTTAGAAGACATTTTAGTTTCAAAATTGAGTTTCTTTTCAACTCCATTTGTTTATTTGTTCTATGCTTTCATTTCAGAGTACAGTGACATGTTAACATACATAGCTTCCGATGAAAAACTGGAAAAACTGAGGTGTTCTAAAACTTTTGATCAGGAGTGTATGTAACAACGGAAGTCATATTAAAACAAATAAAATGGGGGCAAAAGACGGATGCGGTTCAGGAAATGATTCGCCAATCGAGGACACGTTGGATGATGACTCGGCTGTCGAGAACAAGTGGGACAGCGGAAGACTCATAAATAATTTCGAGGCAGCTCCATCGCTGTGTAATTAGCCTTCTGAGACGAGATGAGAGCCGTCCAACCCATTGGATTTCCTCCTACTGTACGTGACGGCGAAGCCAGCAGAGTAAAACCAGACACAAAAACTCACACATGCACCTGATGGGATCTTTAAAACCCCATCGCAGCGACGCAGCGAGCTCGAGCACAGCGTGACCTTTTATGAATAAATCTGCCTGTCGCTGCTCGGTGTTTGTGCGACAGATATCTGTGGATACACTTCACAACCTTATCTGCAGCCGGAGATCCCCTTTCATTCTCTGACAGCTCTGTGTGCAGCTTCCATCCTTCTCTACACACTGAACAGATTAAAAGAACACACAACACACCCCCTTCCTCTTGTTGCTCGCTTCCCCCCAAATAACACAGAGGAAAGTGGAAGAGGGAAGGCAGCGAAATGGCATCGCTCTCTAAATGATCCAGAGCAAATGAGTTTATCTCAGAGACAGACAGCCCCGAACCATCCAGGATCAAACTGGGTCACAGAGAAGGGAGGAGGAAGAGAGCGGGGGTGAGGAAGAGGGGGAGAAAGCTCCGAATTAAAAGGAGCAAGACCCCGGCTGAATCTTCTCCTCGCTCTTCGGTCTCGTCTCTTTGTGCAAACACACCGAGGCTGACGTCTCCAGTTGTCACCCACCAAGTCAAATTACATCAAATCATCGGGAGGATGGGAGGCAGAGGGGGAGGAGGGGAGGCATCAAAGGAGATTCTTCACTGGGACCAAGAACTGAGGAACGTGCTCAGTTCTAAAGTGAGGAAATCTGCTGTTTAAACCAACAACAGAGTGGATTGTTTCTCCTCAGAGGTGCGATGGGATTAGCACACGACCGGATTCAAAAGTTTGTCATACTGCAAGTAAAAAGACACCTAAAGCAGCGTTCCATCCTGCAGGGAATGAGGCCAGCAGAGAGCCTCCAGTCTCACACTGAAATACACAAGACGTCTTTTTATTTAGCCAACGGCTCTGGAGAACCAGCAGTGAGATGCTACCTGGACCAGGCTCGTCATTATCATTCTGCTATATGGAGAAAACCGCTCTGTTGTTTTTGTATTTCTGTATATCAAACTATTATCGCCTCTAGTGAATGATGAAAGACGTGGCTTTGGTGTTTCCTCAAAACAAAAAAGTCACAGGGAGTCATGAAATAGGTGAAAACCAGGAGGAATTAGTCACTGCACGCTACACATTCTCAGAGCTGCACAACGGTTAATGTTTTCTTTTGCAAAATGGATTTTGAAAAGTCTTACACCCTCGGTCAACATCCACACAGTCAGAATATTCCGTATGTGTCAGCCAGCCCGAGGTCAACGAACCAAACACAGATTTATTTGAGCTTTGAGCTGTTAAACACTTAATCAATACTGATAATTAATTCAGCGTTAGGGTCATGTATTTGCATGCATTTCGAGAAAACAGGAGTTTTTGCATTTTTGGAGCTCATTTTTTATTCTCTCAATCCGTTTCAGAACTATTCAGCTGTCAAGCAAATACACTGGACTGATTTTAATAACTTTAATGTGCTATAAGTTGAATAGCGCGCTTAAAATGAAGTAACTACGACTGGATCAGTGGGCAAAAAACGTTTGAGACATCACTAAAGAAATACATTAATAGATAAATAACAATAGTAAATAAATGAATAGTTTAAAAACATTAAATGGGCCATACTTTTGAGACATAATTTTATTTTAACTGCAAAATAATCTGTAAATCTGTTACTTTAATTTATTTATTAATTGATTTAAATAATTTAATTTTACTATTTCTATCTATAGAAATATAGTAATTTATATATGTATATAATATTTATAACATAAATATAGATTTAAGTTATTTAAATTAATATACATTTAATAATTTAATTAATTTAAAGAATCTAAATATATGTTTGTTTTATTTAAAGTAATTACATTTAATAATTTATATTATTTTATTTATAGCAATTAAATAAAAATAATTAAATTAAATAACATAAATTTTCAACCCTGAAAATATTGGGTCAAACCCCACAGTTACTTGAATTATTGTTCATTCTGGTGTGCTACTTATCTTGATCAGACAGTTGTGCTAGTTAAGTTGAGTTTAATTAAATGTACTAAAATTGCTCCTTCTATTCAACTAACAACCAGAAACCAGAGAAAAATTGATTTGTTATCAAGTATGACAAAGAAAAGCATCAAATCTTCAAATCTGGTCAACTGAAACCAGAAAAAAGTTGGGATATTCACTTATTTTAGCTCCTCTTCTAAATAAAGCATATTCCCAAATACACTTTTTATCTACAGCATGTCAGGAGTACAATTGATGATAGCATGATAACATGTAAGCAACTTAATTAGAACTTTAAAGGAACTGACATCCAAGTTCCAGACAGTAATAGTTTGTTTCTGTGCAGTGTGACCCCTGAACTCTAAGGTTTGATTCTACAACAACCCCCTTACCGTCACATTTAATCCATATTTGTTTCGAACTGAGACTTATTCTTACATTTTACACAACTTGTAGAACTTGTTTGCCAGAGAACAGCCAGACAGTTTCTGTGTTTGTGATCCAGGAGCTGATAGGGAATCCTCTGGCGTGGCGTTAATCCCTCAACTTGGCAGCAGAAGCACGAAACTCTGAGGAGCAGTTTACATTTCCACAGCAGCGATGTCAGCGATAGGAAATGAGCCACGTTAAAACCACGTTCATCTGAGACGTAATCATCTCCACAGGAAAACAAAAACACTGCAGGGTTTTAAATGACCCAAATTTAACCCCATAGCTGGTTAAATATGACTTATTTACTGTCTCACATCATTTCTATTTTTTATATTTATTCATAGTAAGAGGAATAAGATATGATGCATGAATACTAATGTAAAACTGGTGTGATTCGTGTTAACAAAATGAAGTGTAATTTATAACAAATCAATCAAAAATTAATTCTAAAAACGACATTGACATCTAAGTTGTGCTTTTTATACCTGATGTATTTTATTTGATTGTTCTTGTTGTATTTATGGTTTGAAATTAAAGTGTCTTTGAGTGCTCAGAAAAGTGCCATACAAATTATATTCTCTCGATTTTTTTCAATGCTATGTAGGATTTTTATGACCTTATTTCACTGTATATCAATTTAATTTAATTTTACTGAATTCAATTTTATTTTAATTTATTTCATTTTATTGTATTTATTTTAATTTAGCCTTTGCTTTATACCCTAATATTCTGTGTTGCCTTATTGTTACCCTGTCATTGAATGGGAATCCATGCTGCTGTCACAACTTCATTTCCCTCCGTGGCTTAATAAAGTCATCTACGTCTAAGTTTAATTCAGGTCACATTAACTAAGAATAACAAACAGCTTCACAAAGATGATAAAAGCTGGAGAGAGTTTGTCTTTTCCAGCTCACATTTAGTAAACTTCTCTTTTTACAAAATCGTTTGTCAGCATCCGCAGCAGTTTTTTTTCATTCTGCTGCCTTAATTCATTCATGGAAACAGCCCACAAATGTGTCGTAATATTCACAGCTCACCTTCACATGTTAGAATCTATAAACTCATTTCTACGTGCATCTGCACTGTAAGACAAAAGTTTTTAGCTGTAATATTTTTTTGAATAATTTACTGTTATGTCACAGATTCTCCCTATATTAAATCACATATATTATCTAATAAAATCACGGGAAAAGCATTTATTTACACGTTTTCTATATAAAATAAGGCCAACACTATAAAAAATGCCCATATAAAAAATATCTGATTTTACAAATTGTAATTCCATCTTTTACTGTATTTAAATCAGCAAGAAATAACATTTTACAGACATTTAGCACATTTTTCTGGTACTTTGGGGGGAATTTTTCTGTTTTTTGTTTTTCTTTGTGTGTGTATGTGTGTTTATTTATTTTTTATTCTTTTTATTCATTTTACAGATTTTTTTTTTTTTAAATTGCCCTGCTATTTTTTTTTCTTTTTTCAGTTAGCTAACTAAGCTCTGATTGTGAAAATAAAAGTTTGAAGCAAGACAGTTAATATCTGGTAAACAATACAGCCACTAACTTTTTTTTTTTTGGTAAAAGACTGAATTAAAAGAAATCTGTCGCCTGTTGAATCAAATAGAACAAACAGATTTGACCTTCTTTGACTTTTTCCAAACATTTACCATAAAAAAGACAAACTGCATCCAGTCTAAGGCATCTTCCCATAATTTTGTTTGTATTCCCGCATCTTCTTTTCCTTCTAATTTACATTTTCAGTGAGTTTAAAACGTGTTGAAGACTACATAAGCAGCAGTAAGTTGCGTCAACGGTATCCAACATTACAAAAGTAAGTTTTAATAGATTTTACAGACACTTGAGGAGTATTGACAGAAAGAAGAATGAAGGCAGAACGCTGCATGTGGTTAAAGAAATGAGAATAAGAGATACTGATTTTCAATCTCAGCTGCTGAAAAGATGCATTACTATGATTATCAGCCGCCTCGCTCTGGTATCGAAGGATTCATCCCTTGTGGAGGGTTTAAATATGTTAAAGGCTGATTATCTTCACTCCTGGATTAAAGCTGGTGAGCTTTATTCAAGTTTATTTTGTATTTCTGCACACTGTGTCCACTTTCTGCACTGTTTCCTCACCTATTGTGCCCACGGCTGCTGGAGGAGAAGATTCTTCCATTTCACCCCACTTACGATATTCCATTTCACCCCAAGGATATTTGTCTTTGTTTTCTTTGATAGCTCAGGCTGGGTCAGGAACTATTGATGTTATGAGAGTGTAAAAACCAATTCTGGACTGAAATTGTATCTAATGTTAAGTCGTATAACCTTGAAAGAAACATAAAATAAAAAAGGTGGCGTAAATTGGATAAAAATGCTTCAGAAAGCGAGGTGAAAATCAAACTATTAAAACACCACTTAAAGCAGAAACACTTCTTAGTTGCACCATTTATTCTTTGATTATCCAATTTTCTTTCTGCAAAAAGCACTTTTCTGAATCTTCCTTGTTTGCTGCAGAGGTCACTTTTGATTATTGTAAAACGTTTTCCCGAAGCGGCAAACTGAAATATATTTCGATGCACAGAGAGATCAACACTGTGAATTCCTCTATGAGAAAAATCTGTAATAACAAAGCATTCCAAAAATGTTTTATTATACATTACTTACATGATTTTAAGGGAAGTCAAACAAATGACTTGAAGCTTTTAAAGCTGCTGTTAAATCAGACCTGTTTGGTTTAGTTCAACTGAACTCTGGAGCATCTGACCTCTTTTTGTGCAGGACTTAAAGCTGTGAACTGAACTCAGGTGTGACTTTAAATAACTGGATTAAAATATCTGAAAAGGTGAGTCTTGATCAGCAGAAAAGGAAACTGTGATGTGGTTTGAAAGCACAGCAGACCAACCACAGGATTTTACTACAACAAATGAGTTACTTCAGTATTAATTCAAAGCTTTTGTGACTACATCCACCTGCTAATCATATTAGGGTGACAGAGAATGCTTTCACATGAATAGTTTTAATGACAGATATTTATCCTCAGTGTCACTGTGTGATTTTGTGCTATAATGTGGTTGTTTTTGGCTGCTGTCATTGGTCAGCTGCACTTTTGGTCGACATTTGCTGCTGCAAAATCTGACTCGGTTAAACGTCAAAGTTTCCAAAAACACAAAACTTTGAAATACTGGCAGCATTTCAAACGGTCACAGAAGAATCATTCACTCAACTCAGATCCATAAAAATCCTTCCCATCCTCTCGGTCATTGTTCCGGGGCTCCTCCTCTTCTTCATTTACCTCCTTTCCCTCGGCAATATCTTCCACAAATTTCACATTCATTTCCACTGCTATGCAGATGACACCCAGCTCTACCTCACCAGTGAACCCTCTTCCACTCTCCTGCCCACCTCCTTCACTGATTACTGAAATGAAAACCTGATTCATCCTAAACTTCCTTAACCCATTGACGCCTATTGGCGCGAATGCGTCATACCAAACCACTTTCATTCAGACTGCGGCCAAGATAGCGTATCCATTCTCCCGATGTCGGTTTGTGCATATTCAATAAGTACCTATAGGAACCTTTTGCAAGCACTGGTTTCTCATCGGACCGGTTGGAGTGGGACCTAATTATTATATATTTGTTATTATTATTATACATCTGTTGTATTTGTAATAGATAAATGAACAATCTCCACTTATTTTAACATCAACTCGAAAGAAAAAACACACCAAAGTTTATTAAAAAAAACAATTGTAAGTAAATTCAGGCGACAGCAGGTTAAATTAAACAGTAATAAAGCTGAGGTTCTCCATGGCACCAAATCCACTTTATCCAAAATCAACAGTTTTTCTATCAACATCGATAACTCCTCCATTCACCCTTAACCTGGGTGTCATCCTCCACAGCACTCTCTCTTTTGAGAGAAACATCAATTGTCTCCGCCCCTCCATCACCCCCTACACCGCCGCCATCCTTGTCCACAGCCTCCCGTCTGGACTACTGTGACTCACTCCTCTTCGGCCTTCCCCACAAATCCCTCCATAAACTTCATCTAGTCCAGAATGAAGCTGCCTGTATCATCACTCGGACCTCCTCCATCAACCACATCACTACTGTCCTCCAACAGCTCCACTGGCTCCCAGTTCAGTTCCTCATTCAATTCAAAATCTTCCTGTTAACATTGAAGTCCATCCACAGCCTCGTCCCCCCCATACCTGTCCGACCTCCTCCACGCTCCCACTCTGTCCCGTTCCCTCAGGTCCTCCTCATATGTTCACCTGTCTGTCCCTTCTGCCGGTCTCACCGCCGTGGAAAACAAAGCATTCGGCCGCTCTGCTCCCCGTCTCTGGAGTTCATTACCACCCCAAATGAGAAATTTGGACTCATTCCTCTATTTCAAATCACAGCTCAAAAAGCATCTGTTCTAAACTGCATATTCCATCTGAAGGTAATTGTCCTGCCTCTTGTATTGTTTTTGCTCTTTTGAATGTGTATATATGGAAATGTTTGCTTGTGCGGTGTTCTTGAGTCCCGAGAAAGGCGCCTTTCAATTAAATTTATTATTATTAGAAGAATAATGTGGTTTGTAAACTGTACAAAGCTTCAGTAGTTTGATTTTTTTAAGAACATATTAAGAGAAAACATGCAACAGGCACTTTACACCTGTTAACTTCTCTCCTGGTCCCTGTGCTCATATTAATTGCATTTTAATCCAGCTGACTTCCCAATAAAGTTGTCTTTATTTACAAAATTTTCTGTTTTTAGATTAAGTAAGAACTAATGACTGAAATGCTGCTAATTAAAACTATATATTAACCAACAGCTACTTCCAAACTGCCGCTCTGCACCACGAAAATCCCAATTTTCTACACAGTCGGACAAATTTAACAAATACACGAGTTTAAGATGACAGCTGCTTTGTAAATCCACGTGTCCACATCCATGTATAAATTCATTCTTTATGATCTTTATTTTTAGTCCTTTTTGTAATTCTTGTCCCACTTACTTGTATCCTGCTGTTGCAAGATGTAAATTTTCCCATTTATTAAATTTCAGACATATTTCCATACAGCTCAAAGCTACTACTGCTAAAGTCATGGAGCAACTGCACAAAAAGAAGGAAAAAAGAAACGCTTTTGCTGCTCTGTGTTTGTAAAATATCCACCGTGTCCATGTTGCACTTTAATAAACACACAGAACTTTTTCATTTTGCTACATGTTTAATAGAAACTGGGATTTCTTTTGGAGTTGCACCATTGACTTGAATAATAAGTCCTCCTTTTTTATTTATTTTTTATCATGTTGGCAGTTTAACTTGACAGTTTTGCACTCTAATATGCTGTAGTGTGCTGCATTTTACAATGACATAAAATAGTCAATAGATTAATTGATAGTGGCAGCCTTAGATTGTGAGCGCCTTTATGTGCACAATTTAGACCGAATGGCTCGACTGCAGGTGTGAGTAAGACATAAAGGACTACTTGATGCATGAGTGGAAAAACTGGCATTTGATGGTACTGAAGTAGAGCAGAGGGACACTTGAAATTAAGCTTCAGCTCCTACATTTTCAGCAGCCCAGGCCAAATAATTCCTTCTCCATTATAATAAAGAGATCAAACGCGAGCCCCGCTACATCTGACTCTGCTTTTTGCCAAACTGCACATTCATCCACTCCTCTTTAAGCTTTTCACCCCGGCAGGAGTGAGAAAGAGCTCCGGAGTCAATTTGGCACTCAGTGCCGAGCTGGCTGAGCATCACAGTTTAGAGGTTAAGCTGGTGGGGTAATACCTGCGCACAAAAATTGGGAGAATGCAAAAGTGGGTTGTAATATTTGAAGGACTTGGGGTGCACTCAATTTTAGCCTCGCCAGAAACTTGGAATGGCCTCGAGAGCGGAGGAGAGATCGGCTATATCGAGCGCTCGCCGGGTTATTTCAAGCGTTTGGAATATATTCAAGTGCTATTTTGCCCAGGTCTGGGTCCAGGGGAGCACTTTTAATATTCAACCTACTTTACCGTTCAGTTCACACACGCACGCACACACACACGCACACACAGACACACACACCACATGTCACTTCAAGCCACTTCAAACGCACTTCACGCTGCAACTTCAAATCCCACAGGCCCAAATCGGGGTCATGTTCTCCTGACAGTCAATCATGATGTCCGTGTGCGTGTGTGTGTGTGTGTGTGTGTCCACATTCAGATCATGTCTATTTGCATCCGTGCATGTGTGTGTGTGTGTGTGTGTGTGTGAGACAGAGAGCGACATAAGAGAGCCAATCGCCAACAGCCAATCATCCGTCATTCAGCCAGCGATTTGGACACCTGAGTGCCCCGGCAACGCCATGGCAACAGCAGCTGTCTGTTACCAGGTAACTGTGCATAAGCAACTAGCATCGAGCTGTCGGCTGGAGTGGAGAGAGGCATTGTGGGAGAGGCAGGGGTCAAGAGAGGCGCTCTCACACAGGAGAGGCTGGGAGGTCAAACCTGCTGACAGGTGGCATGTGGAGGTCTGAGGATTCAAATGTAGCCGCACACAATAGACACACAGTGACACGCACTCAGAGCAAGGACACACACTCAGAGCAAGGACACACACGTGCACACTCAGTTTGTGAGGAAATAAACCTAAAAGCCCAAAAAACACACACACACACACATCCATACAGAGGCTTGAAAAGGGCAAAACACACACTCACACATACACAATAATAGTACCTATATTTATGCAGCACCTTCTATAAATAGACTTTAAAGCTCGTGTCCGGAGTTTCCGTTTGTTTTCAATTTATGTATCACTGTTTAACAAAGCTTAAATGTGTTAGTTTAGTTCGATACTATAATATAATGTTAGTATAACGCGATATGAAAATTTATTCATGAGCTCCGCCTTCCTCTCATAGACCCCCATGTTATTCCAAAAAGCGCAGGTCGGCAGCTAGCCAATCAAGTTCGAGCTTCCGCTTTGTCATGCTGTCAATCAACGGTTACGCGCACAGCAAGCAAGCCCATGCAGAGGTGGGCGAGCTACGCACTACGCAACCGCGCGCACATTTGTTTTGCTTGTGGAAGAGAGAGCATCAGGGCTCACCAACTTCCAGAAAAGTTACCAATCCCACGGCTTGTCAGGCCAAGAGACTGCAGGACGTTTTTTGGCTCGGGGTGCTCGCGTCGCTCCCCGACCACGGCCTCCATAGCCCGCCTGACGGCTTCGTTTAGATGCCCGACCTCTGGAGGAAGATGTTGGGGCGTCTGGGACATACTCTTCGTCAGAGGAGTCATGCAATTCTGAACTCTAGATAGAAATAAATAAACAATGTAACACATATACACGCGTAAATGCACTAAGTTTGATAAACAACGTCATCGAGAGGGATACATGAGTGTAATCACATATTGAAACTTTACTCGTTCGTCCTAGCAGATTCATGTTATTTTGGTATTAGGACAAGTTAGACTCAATACAGAATTCTAACGTAATTCCTTTATTATTTACTAAATGTAGAAGACTGGAAAACAGCAAAACAGGCAAGATGCTGCAGCACTCCGGGCACTCCTCTCATGTACTGCGCGCGTGCACAAATAAAGGGGCGAAATCAGAGGAAGGGTGGGACCAACAGTGTTTTGGGAGACGCTGCGATTCAAACTCCGGACACGAGCTTTAACACAGGCTTGGACAGAAAAGATTTTAAAGAAAAAGGATATTCATGAGGACAGTATAACAGCAGAAAGAAGAAAATATCTGTCAGGTCAAACAGTAAGAGCAAAGAAAAAGTGACTTAAAACTGAATATCAGTGTAAGCAAAACTAATATAACAAGCACTAATCAGTAACAATCAAATAATAAATAATAAATAAAACCCTGTGAAAATCTGTCATCAATGGTGCCTGAAAGCAACATCCGATAAACTGTAAAAAAAAAAAACCCAACCCTCTAATATCTGTGAAATATTGATTTAAATCCAGTTAAATAGTCTATTTTCATGGTTACACATTGTAAAAGAACTAATTCCTCCCCCATTATCAACATGTACCCCCCAACATCCTTCATATACATTTTTTTTCATTCAAATAATGGCATATATCAGTAAAATAATGATATTTTAATTGATTTAAAAGTACATTCAAAATGTGTGATTGCACGGTCAAACACAAAAGAATTAAGGACCATTTGCAAAAATACAGATTTTTTTTAATGTGGACTTTATTTACAGTTTTGGCTTTTATTTTATAGCCAACATGTAAATTTATATATATATTTTTCTGTGATTTTACAAGATATTACCTCTAAAATACTCTTTAAAGACAGTAAAAAAAAAAACCCAGGGTAATTTTATCGTCAAATATGAAAGAATTAGTTACTGTTTTAAAATAAAAAGGCATATTTTTGGTGTAAATATTATTAAGTTAACATTTAAGTTAATAATATTTTGTCTATGATTTTCCAAGGCATTATGACCAATTTAATGGGGAAAAACAGTAAAAAACTGTAAATTATTTCAAAAATTACAGTTAAAACCTGTTAAATTGAATATATTTATTCACATAGGGTAGCACAGAGTAAAAGAGATGACAGCACACAAAAGCACATCGACAAAAATGGATTTTAAGATATGATTTAAAATAAGATTATGCAAATTGTACATCCTAGATAAGCAGGAAAGACTCTGCAGCACATATTTCTAAAACCACAAACGCATATACACACACTTTAGAAAATAAATCAACGAAACTACAATACTCGTATATTTGTACGGTTGAGCTGCTACACTTACAGCCAAGATACTTTCCAGCCATATGGCGTACACACTCACAAACACTCTCACTTAGACTTTTGGATGCTCTGTCACATTTAAACTGTCTGGGGAGTGAATATTACACTAATGGAGAGGGAGGAGGAAAAAGACAAAGAAAGAGGCGAAAGCATAAAGATACAGAATGTTTTTTGAGTGTAAGTGGCCTCTAAACATTTTGCGCAGGTAAACCAAGATAAGCTTTCATTCCTGTTTTCACAGACTTGGATCTGCGACAGTACTGCAGTGCAAACCAGGATGCCGTCTCTCATCTCTTTCTGCACCTGTTTAGCTTTGCACTGCTATAATACAGTCAGACTCACAGCAAACAATACAAAAAGGAAGCAACAGAAGCAGATGGAGTCTTGTTTTTCCTCCTGTCATCTTTGTGCTTTGCAGTGCACCTCAGTCTCAGAGAGTCATGATAGAAATCTAGGTTTGTTTTAGTTTTAGAGACTGCACATGAAGTCTTGGCTACTTGGAATACCAATAATCAGGTTTGTCCATATTCAATTTTTATCTTGGTACATGTGCACATATAAAGTCACTCATTCAATGAAAGTTTTAGTAGTGATTTTCAACACACTGAATTAATTACAAAGAACTCTTTTGTATCAAAGTGAAAGCAGATTTCTTCAAAGTAATGTCATATATTAGACATATAAGATGTAAAATAAGGAACTGTAAAAGTATTCACCTCATTTAAAGCAAATCATGAGACCAAAATGACTGAAAGCTATGTTTGCTGGACACCAAACACTGTACATCATCACAGATCCACCATAACTGCTGTGAAGCATGGTAGTGGCAGCATCATGATGTGAAGCATGGTGGTGGCAGCATCATGATGTGAAGCACGGTGGTGGCATCATGATGTGAAGCACGGTGGTGGCAGCATCATGATGTGAAGCATGGTGGTGGCAGCATCATGATGTGAAGCACGGTGGTGGCATCATGATGTGAAGCACGGTGGTGGCAGCATCATGATGTGAAGCACGGTGGTGGCATCATCATGATGTGAAATATGGTGGTGGCAGCATCATGATGTGAAGCACGGTGGTGGCAGCATCATGATGTGAAGCATGGTGGTGGCAGCATCATGATGTTAAGCACGGTGGTGGCAGCATCATGATGTGAAGCACGGTGGTGGCAGCATCATGATGTGAAGCACGGTGGTGGCATCATCATGATGTGAAGTATGGTGGTGGCAGCATCATGATGTGAAGCACGGTAGTGGCATCATGATGTGAAGCACGGTGGTGGCAGCATCATGATGTGAAGCACGGTGGTGGCAGCATCATGATGTGAAGCACGGTGGTGGCATCATGATGTGAAGCACGGTGGTGGCAGCATCATGATGTGAAGCACGGTGGTGGCATCATCATGATGTGAAGTATGGTGGTGGCAGCATCATGATGTGAAGCACGGTGGTGGCATCATCATGATGTGAAGTATGGTGGTGGCAGCATCATGATGTGAAGCACGGTGGTGGCAGCATCATGATGTGAAGTATGGTGGTGGCAGGCTGAAGCAAACAGGAAAAGCTCGACAGGTCCCAGACCTCAACAGAATGTGTTGCTGCTCTTGAAAAAGGCTGTTCACTCATGATCCCTGTGTATCCTGACAGAATTTAAGCAGTTTTACAAAAAAGAATGAGGTAAAATCGTAGTGTGAAGATGCACAAGGCTGATCCACACAGGAATGATACTTCTGTAACTGCAGCCAAAGGTGCATCTACTGAATACTGACTTGAAAGGGGGAATACATATTTTACAACTTATATATTCATTCATTGGCATTACTTTGCAGAAATCTGTTTGTACCTTGACATTCAATCTCTTTTTGGTAAATTCTTGTCATAAAAGTCAAGTTATGTCAGCCATGATTCATTGTTGAAAAGGGTAAAAGTCCCCACTTTCTATGGACACTGTAATTAGAAATAAATGTACTGATCCAGTCGAATTAATTAAATTTCTACTTGGGCAGAAATCAAATGTATGGAAAACTCTTCAAACACACAGAAAACATATATAATAGCATGTTTATCTTCAGTTTTTTTGCAACACTCAGACATGGTTGTCTGCACATCTGCTCCCTGTGGTTATTCAGTGTTATTATATCTGTCTTGGAAGTCTGAAATGTGGGATCATTTCAGAGGGGAAAGGACGACTCCAGGAAGGTGACATGCAGACTCAGGGTTTCTGCCAGAAAAGCTGTTAGTTCTGGCTGCTGAGGTCTGAAAACATCCAACACTCTCAGATTCAGCTTGAATGGCAGCACAAGGAGAGGGGAGTTAAAGCGACAGGCAGGCCTGGTAAAAACTTATGGATTATTTGATTGACCACGGATGCAGCAGCCAAGACTTTTTGGATGGGAAGCCAGAGTTGTGCAAAAAAAAAGCAATCATCTGCCAAAACCTGACTGCCATCTGCGAGACTAATTATCCCGATGCCTCTGCATTATTCTACCTGCTCTGTGCCCGGGATTATAAACCACTCCAGTTGTTTTTTACTGCTTTAAATAGCGGTAAAGGACCAATTCAGTTCAGATAATGGCGTTTTCCACTTCCCAAAAAGTGGCTGAAGTGTTATTAATGCATCAAAATGACTTGATTTCATCCATGAGGGTTTTATTTCAAAGGTTATCGCCCACAGAATAAACGCAAAAGAGATCATTTCTGTACTTTATTATGAAACCCACCTGTAAATCGTGTGAATTAAAGTCTAAACGAGGATATTAGACACACAAAACGAATACAATCCAAACACAGGAAACAACATTAAAGTAGATTGAAGAGTTGGAGAGCAGTGAAATGTAAGGTGATTTCCCAAGGCTGTGCAATATGAGCAAAAATACTAAGATAAGATATAATAATGTATTATTGATCACACAGTAGGGAAATGTGCAGTGTTAGAGCAGCAAAGGGAGCAGTGTAAAAATGTAGCGAGCATGAGTAAATAAATAAAAATGAACAGTGAAGATGAAATATCCATAAACCGGGAAAAATATTGATGTAGTTCAGGTTCATGATGACAATCTTGTACTGTTATTCTGCCTTTATCTTAGATTTCATGTCTTCATGGCTTCAAAAAATGCAAAAACCCTTTATTTCCTACAACTATTTGAGTAGGAGAAACATTAATGTTTCACAACGACACACTATTGCTGTCATCGCAGATATGAAACTCTGTATTTGCAGTTTTTATGGCCACTGGTCTCCAATAAAAGCAGCTGTAGAAGTGTATTAACTGGACAATACAGCTTGGATAAAAAAGTGTGCAATTAGTTTTTGGCAGATTTGTTCGTATTACAGCAACAGCAGCATGAAGGTATCATCTTGTAATTTCTGAGAACTTATTAAGGTGTCATTAGTTCCACTATTTCCCAACTGCACCTTAACATATGTATCCAACCTGCAGTTAAAGATCTTTAAAACCTGTTGGCTCCCACGCAGATTCCTTTTATTATTTCCATGAGTGCATGTGCAAGTGTTTGCATGCTGTGAAATTCATCATTTCTCCAGAAACCCAAAAGAATTTATGTAGATTAATCTGTGGACATTAATGAGCAGCCTAAAATATGTATTTACACTATAGCGGCAGTAGTGTAAATGCACGAAATACGTAAGCGCCAATCCATTGTGCGTCATAAATGCAATAAAATACAATGAGAAAAAAACATGTTTGTTTCTTTAAGGATTGCCATGTGAAGACATTCACTGGAAAGACATAATTATCAGGTCAAATTAGAACAAGAAAAGCATTCAGAGAGTGCAGTACTCCGCCAAGGCTGCTCCGTCGTATCATTTCTGATGGATAATTCCTGATGAATCTGCAGCGGTGGATTTGTAGTAGGATCACAACTGTGACCATCTGCAGACAGCTGTTTCATCCAAGTCCATTATTTGGTTTCTGAGCAATGTTGCTAACAGACAGACAGAGAGGCAAAAAAAAAACGTACGCCGATCATCACATAACTCTGCCAAAAGTTTATTCATACAAAGAATGAATAATGCACACAGCTGGAGAATCTGAACACTTCTGCACTGATATGCTTATTAAATTTATTGCTCCGCCAATGAATGCGGTGGAGTTATGTGACGATTGTTGTATGTCTGTCTGTTTGTCTGTCTGTGTGCAACATTAGTTAAAAACACACGAACAGATTTGGATGAAATTTTCAGGGAAGGTCAGAAATGACATAAGGGTCCCCTGCTTAGATTTTAGCAGTGATGCGGCTTATAGTCTGGATCCACTGATTTGCTAAAGATTTCTGTATCATTACAAGATAGCAGAACGGCATCATTGTAACTATGACAACAAGTGAACACTACGCCTACTACAAATCGACTGCTGCAGACTTATCAGGACTTATCGGTCAGAAATGATACAAGGAACAAATGATTAAATTGTGCCAGCGTTTCTGAGTCCTATCAATTGCAACACATTTAGGTTACGATTCAGTATTCGTACATAACGTACACATGCATAGCACACGCCCGTGCTCATTGCAAGGTCATTCTGTTTGTGGGTACATCTAAATTAAATGGACACATTCTATGGTGCCGTGATTTCTACCACGACTTTTTTCAAGATTTCAGCTGTTGGAAATGGTACAACGACTGAGCAACCTTGGTGGCTAATGCGCTCTCTGACTGCTTTTCTTGTTTGCTCTTGAAGTATCTGATCTGATATGAGTCCTGATATGAGTTGTAGGTCATATGTAATCTGACCACGTGTTATTAATTTTACCAATTTCATCGGGATATGTTTATCAGTGTGAGAATGTTGGGTTACGGGTGCAGTGTCTAGGCAGAGAAACCATGACAACAGTGTCATGGTTTCTCTGCCTAGACACTGCACCCTTGGCGTGTTTGATCAATTCCTATTCAAAGAGTATATTCTAATTGAGATGGCTGGCCCTGAGGAGCCCCTGAAACAGCTGTGGATATTTTTTACTGAGTCAAATGTATCCAAAACATTAAAAAGCTCTCCAAGCAGGCAAGAAAGTAACAGCAAAAGCTGCACATCTGTTTTGTCTGCAGCTGTACAGAATAACAGGCTTAAAAGAAAATTGGTTTAGTCTCCTTGTTGGTTTTTCTAACAGATTTTGAGCAATTATCACTTTTGCTGATGTTGCTGTGACTCACTTTGTGCTTAAAGAGTCACTGGAAGTTGAAGTTACAGAAATAGAGCTCAAATCTTTTTTTCTGAAGATCTCATTTATATTTAGATGATGAAATTAACATTGCAAACATTCTGAACTCGTCAACTAGAACGATCGTTAATAGGGGGACGGCCTGAGCAGTAATATTTGCAACTGTCGTTCACTCAAGTAGCGATAAACAACCTCATTTCGACCATACAAATACAGAAATCAACACCAAAGACACCACAGCACTCTACAGAAAGGCTGAGTATAGCGTAGCCTCTTCTGTCCAGTGATGTGAAACCTGAGTTTAAAGCTTTAACAGAGGAGCTGCTGCTGAAATAATCCTGAAGGTCGTGTTGACGGTTTGTGTTAATTCCTCATCTGCCTGCTAAGTGACTGTTAATACGAGTGTGAAAGGAGAGTTTGTTTGTTTGCTGCAGTCCTCTGCAGCATCAGGGACACTGTGTGTGTGTGTGTGTGTCTGTGTGTGTGTGTCTGTGTGTGTTTGTATATGTGTGTGTGTGTCTGTGTGTGTTTGTACATGTGTGTGTGTGTCTGTGTGTGTTTGTATATCTGTGTGTTTTCCAGCTGTCTTTCCTGATGAATGAAACTGTTTGAATGACAGTTCACACCTCAGACTGTGTGTAAACCTGTTTGTACGTCTGTTTGTTGTGTCGTCTCTCTGAGTAAAGTTTTTGCGTGTGTCTCTGTGTGTTTAAATCAGTGTGTGTGTGTGTGTGTGTGTGTGTGTGTGTGTGTGTGTGTGTGTGCGCTTGTGTGTGTTTTAGCTCCGCTCTCTGTGACAGTGTTCTCTGCTGGCGGGGAGGCGTATGTTTCCTGCCATCCACTGCCACAGCGAATCACTCAGACACACGGCGACACACACAAATCCCCGAGGCCTCCGTGGCCTCCCCCGTCCTTGGAACCCTATCGGTCATCTGTCCCCTCGCTGCTGACCTGCACTCCCTCTAACACACAACACAGAGCCATACATGCGCACAGCAACAAGGTGAACGAATCCACTGCCACGATCTAAAAATAGCCCGCGACCTAATATCACACTCGCAAGTGCACACAAAGGACACGGAGATAACCAGAAATATGACAACAAACACAAACACACAGGAGCAGATTAACACAAAGTATTCCAGATTTAAGCTTGAACACACACAACAAAAGCTCACAAACCTCTGGAAGGTGCTTAATACTAATGAGTGTGATACAATCAGCACACACTGATGTAATGTGGTGGTTTATACGAAGGACTGCTGCAGGAAACTAATTGCTTTCATGAGTTTTGGTAATTGTTCACCTAAACTGAGAACTTCTGCCCCTCTGGATCAGTTCAGGAAATCTGATAAAAGCTGCTTCAACACAGGTTTTCAGCTGAGTTTGTGAAGAACCTTTAGTGAAGCCAAAGGAAATGCTTCAGAAATAAAGCGGAGGATGTTTACTGGTGTCTGGTTTAAAAAAGACACTAGGTCAAATGGATTTAAAGTGGTTTTTCAATATAAATCTGCTCATGTGGCAAACTACGCTCAACTCTCTGAACTCCAAGACATTTTTGGATGTTTTCTCATATTTTTCTTCACTGTAGGTTCATCTTTCTCTGCACTATAAAGTCCTGCACCTCTCTGGAAACAGAACCACCATGAGTAGAAGTCACAGAAATGTATTTTTGTGCAGTATGACACAGTTATAATGCCAGACATTTTTTAAAAAGCTACAGAAATGATAGTTGAATTCGTTTTAAAAACATAAAAAACTGTATTCAACACGTATAGCATTATGCAGCTCTATATTATAGAAGTATCTTACTATTTCCATGTTCACAGTCTCCACGAACTCTGCACATCAGCTCTATAAAGATGTCTCACCATGCTGAATGTATCCTCAACAACAAGCTCCTCTGTTCACTGCTTTTCAGCCATAACGCATTTCTTTTATCGATCCGCTTCGTTTTGTTTTCCTGCCATTCTCTCTTGCAGTCTCCTGTCTACTTTGTGGAAACACTGCCTGCAGTTCAGCCCAAAAAAATCTCAGAATTTTTGCTACATGACTCTTGGTCAGACATAACTTCTTGCAGTTGCAGTGAGGAGCTCAGAATTTCGTTTTTTTCACAGAATCTGGTGCACATGGTCATTTTTTTTTTCAAAATTCTGAATGAGACATTTAGACTTAAAGCATTTTCTTAAAAAATAAATGCTTATATTTGACTACTTTTCCCTGGTGAATTGTAGATTACACTTGACATGGAGTTGGCAAGCTAAAAGTTTGATAATTCTTTCATAAAAAAAAAAAAAAAAAAAATATATATATATATATATATATATACTGTATATATACACAGATTTGATGCTGTTAAAAATGCTTTAATTTTGTCAATATATATTTTTTAAACTGACCAGTAAAATTTGGCAGTCAGATTGTCACATTGTATAATATTAGATTAATTTTACCATCCAGACAGTACAACCAGCCAGTTAGCCGGTTAATTAAGCAGCATTAAACTGCAGGCAAAGAGCAAGAATGACGGATGCTAATTTTTTATAGCTGGGATTATTTATGCAACCAACACAGGCTACAAAATAAAGAATAAATAGCCACAAAATCACACACATTTACTTTAAAATGTGCTTGATATTCGCATAAAAGTGGAATTAAAAACAAACGTAACCTGTAAAGATGGTAGCCTGTGACTGGTCATGCAAAGTGTAGATAAAGACAGCTAATGCTAACATAAAATGCTGACGAAGGCTGCAACCGGAAACTGTATAAACGTTCAACTTTTTGACAATCAGTGATATAATTTGTGTGATGAGCAGCAGCGCCTTGAAAAAGAAACAAAAAAATCTACCAAAAAAATCTGGATATTTCATTAAAATTACTTGGCTCTGCATGTCCCACCCAACAATTTACACATTGCACATTTGGATGCATCACTGTTTCATGCTCTTGTCACTGGAGGCTTTTCTTTCTCTCAAAGTTTCACAATTTGTCAGGGTTTTAAAACTCTGGAACTATATATAATGACATTTAAAACAGCAGAGTGACATTAGGATGGGCTCTATGTGTAAATTAACAGCTGACATTTTTATTTTTATTTCAAATATGGCCTTTCGTTGAGTGATAATAACCCCCAACTTTATACGTTCCGTGATTGTGATGGAACCCTGATTAATAAACGGACTCATCACGGAAAAGGTTCCAGTATTTAATGTAAAAGAGTAGTTTCTGATTGACTGACAAAAAAAATTACAAGCTGGACACTTAAGAAAAAGGTCAGGTCATCAGTTTTTAACCGCTTTAGCTCTGAATCGGTGGTCGAAGGGACGGTAACCATGGCAACAGAGCCCCTGCTTCTTCGTACCAGTGAACGCTCGCTGGTGAATCGAAGCTCATCAAAAAAACTTTCACAGGAAGTTCAGAGTGACGGCGGCATTACTTTAATAAGCTTCAATGAGGATTTCTTTTTTCAGGGCTGCTGACATTTAATGAGGGAATAAAGTTACTGTCCTGCGGCCAAATTCACAAAGAATCTTATCCTAACGTGAAGAGCTCTGCTTAATATTTCCTCTGAATGTACTTTCATAAAGCTGCATTTATGGATGATTGATGATTGGATGTATGTCGCTTTGGATAAAAGCGTCTGCTAAATAAAAGTGTAGACTTGTAGAATTGATTGATAGATGGTTTGTGCATCATTAATAACTGACTGCCATAGAAATACACATAAAAAGTTCATTATCATTACATTTTCTGAAATAGTGACACAGTGAGATGCATTATCTGCAGCTAGAGACTGTATGTAAAAGATCCCTGCAGTTTTTAGGTGTTAAAAATGAAAACAAAAGTGATTTGAACCTGCATTCTGTCCAACAGACAGACTCATCTGGTATAGAAAACTACACTCAACAAAAATATAAATGCAACACTTTTGTTTTTGCTCCCACGAGATGAACTCAAAGATCTAAAGCTTTTTCCACATACACAATATCACCAATTCTCTCGAATATTGTTCACAAATCTGTCTAAATCTGTTTTAGTGACAATAAAAGGCCACTCTGAAATGTGCAGTTTTATCACACAGCACATGGATCGGCGTATACGACAGCATGTACCAGTTCCCGCCAATATCCAGCAACTTCGCACAGCCATTGAAGAGGAGTGGACCCCCCCCCAATAAAACAAAACTGCACCTTTCAAAGTGTCCTTTTATTGTGGGCAGTCTAAGGCACACCTGTGCACTAATCATGGTGTCTAATCAGCATCTTGATATGGCACACCTGTGAGGTGGGATGGATTATCTCAGCAAAGGAGAAGTGCTCACTATCACAGATTTAGACAGATTTGTGAACAATATTTGAGAGAAATGGTGATACTGTGTATGTGGAAAAAGTTTTAGATCTTTGAGTTCATCTCATAAAAAACAAAATTTTGCGTTTACATTTTTGTTGAGTGTATGAGAAAATGGCCCGGTTTCTCACTTGATTCACAACCTCAGTAAACATTTTTCTCGTGAATCTTTAACTTCACGTCTCCTTCAATACAGCTTGATGTTTACTCAATTATGTTGAGACTTAGAGTGAAATAGACAATAAAGAGTGCGTTAGGTCAGGGCTGCCTTTTCACTGTTGTATCACCTGTATGTCGTGTCCTTGAGTTGTCAGTAACTCTTGAACTGCCTCTTGCAGAGGTCAGACGAGACGTTGAAGGGCTTTGTGAGTTACATTTCTGAACAAAACTGAAGCAGGTTAACTTATCCTTACTATTCATCTAAGAATTCTTTCTGGATACAGACCTTGAACTGTTTGCACTTAAAGAAATTCCATACTTTGCAGATACAGCACGCTGGAGGAGGTTTTTTGAAGAAATCGCCACAAGATTCAGGCACAAGCCCTTTATAAAGGAACCTAAACATTGATTTAAACGGACTGTAAAACTGTAGATGTCGGCCTTTGAGGCAATTTGAAATAAAACTATACTGGCTTGTGACTTCACTTACAGACTGTATGAATGGGTCAATGCAGTGTAGACTAAATGGACTGAGGTTAAACTAATCAGATTACAAAAAATAAGTAACTGTAAGGAGCAGAGATTAGAAAAAGTAGCGTTTGGCTTTAAAGAATGACAGCTTAAATTTTTTAAAGCTTTTTTAAACATAGAAATCATTGTTATTAGTTGATAAAAGTACGTTCAGAGCTTCTTAGATAAGAATACAACAGCGTTTAGTCCAGACAGAAGATTCAAACATTAACAGTCCAAATAAAACAGCTCTTTACTCCTGGAAATATCATCTTAAAAGGACCACACAAAATGTACACAGAAGCAACAGCTGGTCACATGTTGCAGAATACAGAATATACTTGTAATTTGTGCCTATATGGTTGTTTTTGAAGGATAATTTGATTTGATCGACTGTAAATGCAGAACATGCTAAATGTGTTTCATTTGTTTTGAAAATGTCGTGACTGTGTCCAATTTTTTGTTTCATGTTCAATATTTTCATAGTTTGATTTTAAAGCAATCCAAACGTAGTCAGACAGCGTTTTTTGTAGTCTACTGGATTATGTTACTGACTACGAAAATAGTAAAGTAACTTGAATGCAGCAGCTGATTACATTTCAAAGTGATTCAAAGCCAATTGTAGTGATCAGGGTGATCCCCACGGTTCAGAGGGGCTGAAAACATGACTCAAAATAGGTCCTTACTGTCACTGTGCACGTTTAATGTTTGCAGGGTAGCTCAGACATTCTGCATAGTCGTATAAGCACACTTTAGTGAAGGTGAAAACATTAGAGTCCCAAGCTACAAATCACAGCAGCATGTCGATACCGGGAGCATCTCCTGTGTTGCCCAGGCGTGAACTAACCGTGACGTCACCCGTTGGTTTCAACGCCGAGAAAATGAAGCCCGGATTTTGCTACTTCCTTGTCGCCATTTTGGATTTTTTGGAGCCAGTGACGTAAAAAGCGTCATCAAACAGGCTGGACCGGAGAGCAACTCAAGGCAGGACCAGTCAATGGGACTGTCAATCAAGTATAGCCACGCCCCCTGGCTCCGCCAACTTTAACGATTTATTTAAAATTCAGTATTGATTTATTTTAAGATCGGCCACCTGATCTCTCATTGTGACCATGAAAACTAACAGGAAAAATCCTGAGCTGTAGAAAATCAGTCTATCAAATTTTATTTTTTCCGGTAATGAATTGGGGTCTATGGAGCAAAAGCTTTTTGGAGCCAACCCTAGCGGTCGGCGTGATATTGCAAGTTTTTGACACTTCCGGGTGGGCTTCAATTTTGGAGCCAGATGCTTTATATACAGTCTCTGGTGTTGCCGTGCAAAAAGTCCAGGTTACGTCCTTACGCCGTCTGTGTGCGTCACCATCGTAACCAAAAGCACTTAAAGATACAGTACTCAGAGAGGCGATCATTACACAATCCTAATCAAATTTGATCAATTCAAGTAGACTGAACTGTTTAGCAAAAAAAATCCATTATGGTAATTATCTTTTAACCCCTTGTGTGAGTCCTAAACCCTCAGTTTTAAAGCATTACTTTCAGTGATGGAATGTAACTGTAGTATATTTACTCAGTTGCACCATTTAAGTGATATTTGAAGCAGCTTTCTTTTAATATGGTTATATCTTATATAGAACATTTAAACTACAGCTCACAAATAAATGAATAAGCCACTGGAGGATACTTTGTACACCTAAAATCAAAATTAATCTGAGAATTAACTACAAATTCTTAGTTGTTTCTTCTCAGATTAAGATTTAAAGTGCAACAACGTATAAAAGTACCTTCCAGTGGCGAGACAAAAACAAATCATGCAACAATGCACAATAAAACAATGCATAAAAGCAATATCAGCATCTGTAAGGAGTGTCTCAGCATTACAAATACTTATATTACTGTAGAAACGGAACTAAACTCCATTAACGTTCTTGTCGAGGCCATTCCTCTGCAGACTTACAGTAAGATGAAGGTGTCACAGCCTCATTTATCAGTGCACCTATATCAGCTGAGATAAAATCTGCTGTAACCTGAAGCCCAAATTGCATCGTTAATAACTCGAATTTTGCTGTGTGTGCAGCTAATCTCTGAGTTTAAACCTCACCTGCTGCATCTCCTGTCGCTATAAGAGTAATGATAGTATCAGTGGTAACACAAATGCAGGTTTACAGTTTGCATACTTGTTTACTACACGCGTCACATCCCCCAGCGTTCGTACACGCAGGTTTATGGGTATTTGTACCCTGGATTCACACTGATGCAGCCTCTGGAGATGCCTTTGGTGTGTGTGTGTTTGTCTGGAAGTGATTTGTTGCAGCTCTAACAGCTCACAATGAACTGTTTGACCTCAGACAATATCCTCCCCTGACTCAACGCTCCTGGGTGAAGACACACACAAACATATATCTACACACTAACACACCGCAGGGCTAACAGCTGATTTTTCTTTGCCGGCTTTTGGCACCAAAGCAACCATTTTCTCAGTTGTGAGCCTCCCACACGCTCATTCATCACCTCACACCTCTGTTAAAGACCCCTCATCTTAAATCTTCTTCTCCTCTCTCACGCCTCCCAACATCATCCCTCCTTCTCTATGTCCCTGTCATCTTTCTAATGTACAGTCTTTGTTTTTCTTGCTTGACATCCATTCCTCTCCCTCCTCTGTATTAGCTCCATCCTCTTCTTCCTTTCTTGTCTCTGTAATTTCTCTGTCTTTTGCATTTCCTTCCACTCATTCATCACCAACATTTTTATTGCGATAAAGAAACGATGTGTCAAAGAGTGATGGGAGACCATGAAGCTCAGGGTCAGGGATAAATGGTTTTGAATATTGTGCAATGACGTCAGTAAAAATATTAAAACCACCTGCTGAACATTGTGCAGAAAAAAAAGGCTCTGACCCATCGAGGGCTGGACTCCACAGACCTAAAAGAGGCTATCAAAGAATACGGAAACATTATTGCTGCATGTCAAAGCAACATCCACATGAATGCAGGACTCAAGGTTTTGCAGCAGAATATTGCTAAAAGCATCAAACTATCTCTGCTAACTTGCCTTATTCCCATAATACATGCTCCTCTCCTGGTCAACAACACACCTGACTGTGAATGTGATGGAAAAGAAAACATGATTCATCACATGAAGACACGTTTTTCTGTTGTTCCAAGGTTCCAGGAACGCAGAACTGTGTCTCTTTTGATAACCGGTGCTGATTTGGAGAGGCTCTGACCCAGTCAGAGCATTCCTATAAGATTCGCCAATAGAACCTATAAGAGAACCAACTGAAGGTTTATTTTCAGCCCCAAATATTCCACCTACTGACAGATTCCACTCTGACCAGATATTCGGCAGCTGTGACAATGGTTGGATCCCTGACCACGCCACACGTCAAAGCGTCCTTGAGCAAGACCGGAGTTACTCCCAATGGCAGGCAGGCACTTTTCTACAATTCTACAATTTCATTTAGCAGATGTTTCTATCCAAAGCAACATACATCTGAGAATAAGAAACACTAGCAAGGACCTCGTCAAGAGAAAACAACCTAGATAAGAGCCATTAAACAAGTTGAAGTGTGATAATAAGACCTTAATGTCTACAGGAAGTGTGGGGGGTAATAAGAAATATATCTATTTATTCTTTTTTTTTTTTTTTTTTGCCTTTTGTGGTGTGTCAGTGTAGAGCAGGGTTTGTAGTCTTTTCTTAAAGATCGAGGGACTCAGAGGAGAAGAGTCTGGCTATCGACCGGACCTGTTGTGGTGGTTGTATCAGGCGGCTTTTATTGGAAAGTGGAGACCCGAATGAGAGCATTCAGGTAGGAGGGAGCTGTTTTCATTCTAGTTTTGAATGCAAGTGTCAGAGTTTTGAACAACTGAAAAACAGCAAAGTGATCTAAACAGTGATGTTTTTGACTGATTGAAATGAGATGTGCTGCTGCATTCTGGATCATCTGCAGAGGTTTGACCATGCCTGTGGGGATGCTTGCAGTAAGTTGATGTGTGATATCATGAGAGCCTCAACCAGGAGTCGGTGTGGTCACCTCACAACTCGAAGACCTCCAGTTCGCTTCCTGGTCTGGGCCGAGGATCTGTGTCGAGTTTGCAAGTTCTTCCTGTGCATGTATGGATTTTCATGGAGTTCTCCAGCTTTCTCTGAAGCTTGCTAAGGTTACCTGGTAATTCTAAATTGTCCGTAGGTGTAAATATGAATGTGATTGTTAAGGTGGTGTATAGATGACTGATGGATGCACAAAGTTCAAACAAGAAGGGTTTGATCTTATTGATGTTGTATAGGACGAACTAACATGACCGAGCAACAGTGGCCACATGAGCCTTGAGGGTTTGTTAGTCATCGATCATAACACCCAAGTTTCTGGCAGACTTTGTGGGTTTCAGTTGGGTTGATTCCAGCTGGATGTGGATTTTTTTCTGTATAGAAGGACTGGCTGGGATGACGAGGAGCTCAATCTCAGGGAGGTTGATTTGAAGGTGTAAAGTATGATGAGACAATGTGGTGGTCCAGGAGCAATCTTTCATGGCAGTTCTGTCGCCATTATGTGAGTGAATAGGAAACACTGTGAAGCACTTTGAGTACCACTAAGGTAGAAAGGTGCTTTGTAAGAGCTGACCATTTACCACAATCCATGTTATTCTGTTCGCACCGTTTCTGTCCCCTGAAATGTTCTGTTTTCCTGCTGCATCAAATTTGCTTTTAGAGCCTTCTTCTAGTTTTATCGTCAGGCACATTTATTTGTTTTTGCAGTTTGATAAAAGCCAGAAATACGGCCGACATTAAGGAACAATAACAACATGAACGCCACTAATCTTCTTGAAAGCGCTGCAGTTTCAGGTGGAAGTGGTTCTTAATTTATGTTTTGCTGAGGAATTTGCTTGCTATCTGGATGGAAACTCGACTTCCTTTTCTAACAGAAGCTGAGAGAAATGTGTAGCGAGAAGTTGGAGAAGAAGAAAGTACAAAGAGATTACTAAAAGGGGATCAAGAGACAAGAAAAAGGAAGAGAAAAGCCTTTTTCTTCCTTTCAAGTACTGAGGAGCAAAGTCTTAAGTGTGAGATGTGAAGGAGGAAAGTGACGAGAAGAGGGAATAGAAAATAGATAAAACAAGTGAGCATGAGAGAGAGGAATGGAAAGAGAGAGCAGAGCAGAGCAGAGGGAAATGAACTCCTCCCTGAGAGCTCTTAAGCTCTTGTTGTGTGCCGTGATGAGCGATAGTGTTTGCAGGGTTAACAGCCCAAAGCCTGAGGATAGAGGACGGAAAACACAGCAGAAAACCCACATCCACACTGAGTGACTGTACCAACGCTCCACAGAGGGCAGCAGGAAGGATGAAGCCTCCAGAGGATCCGTCTGGAGAGCAGCTAATGGGGAGAGTGTGGTGGGAAAATGAAGAACTGGTGGCCATTAAAGTGCTCAGCCAGCAGAGATTAGCAGCCTGATCGGGTCAGCGTTCATAATCAGCATCATCTCCACTAAAACCAGATTTATTTTAGAGGAATCCCAGCGACAGTCCATGTCTTAAACCAATGTTTTTATGTCAGCGACGGTCATGGTTACACTCTTTTTAATCCCAGAACTTCATTAAATGCATCACTGCAAAAACCTAAGATCTAATTTAGTCACTTAGATCAACTATTCAAGAAGTAAACATGATTTTTACATGTGTGGTTGACACCATAATGTTGGTGATTACCCATCCATCCATCCATCACCTATACACCACTTAATCTTGTCAGGGTCGTGAGGGGCTGGAGTCTATCCCAGCTGACTTAGGGTGAAGGCAGGGGCCATCTGGACAGGTCACCAGTCTGTCACAGAGCTACATATACAGACAAACAATCACATTCACACCTATGGACAATTTAGAGTTACCAATTAGCCTGAGCATGTTTTTGGACTGTGGGAGGAAGCCGGAGAACTCTGGAGAAAATCCACGCATGCTCAGGGAGAACATGCAAACTCCACGCAGAAAGATCCCGGGAAGGGACACGACCCGATGGATCTTCTAGCTGCCGGATGTGCTAACCCCGCCCCCCCCCCCCCCCCCCCCCCCCCCCCCGTGCAGCACTTGTTGGTGACTCCATTAAATTGATCCCTTGATGCCTGAATTTATATACAAGTAAATTTAAAAAACCTTTTGTGTGTTTATGCTTTCCAGCTCATGCTAAAAAAGGTGGAGATTGTTAATTTGTCTATTACACGTAGAACAGATATATAGTAATAACAGATATATAATAATTAGGTCCCACTCCGACCGGTCCTATGAGAAACAAGTGCTTGCAAAAGGTTCCTAGGTACGTATTGAATATGCACAAGCCCGCATTGGGGGAATGGATACGCTATCTCAGCTGCAGTCTGAATGAAAGTGGAATGTTGTGAATTTGTGACAATAGGCGTCAAGGGGTTAATTTAAACTCACATTTATGTATTAGTCGATTCAAAACCAAATGCAAGTTCAAGTAGCTTAACAAAATTAACCTTAAACTCTGCTTTTAAATCCACTCCTTTATCTCAACATGGAGATAACATTAAATGAATCAGAAATACAGTCTAGACATTGTTAATGTGGTAAATGACTATTCTAGCTGGAAACGGATGATTTTTAATGGAATATCCGTAGGGGGAACCTTTCCAGCAACCATCACTCCTGTGTTCTAATGCTACATTGTGTTAGCTAATGGTGTTGGAAGGCTTATTGATGATTAGAAAATCCTTGTGTAATTATGTTAGCACATGAATAAAAGTGTGAGTTTCCATCGAAAACATGAAATTGTCTGGGTGACCCCAAACTTTTGAACGGTAGTGTATGTTGTGAATCTGCGTTATATGAATAAAATTGAACTGAATAAGAAAGAGAATCATATCCTACCTGTACAGCAGCATACATTAACTTTAAAAGTGCTCCAGTCTTGTTTAGCACTTTGACTGCATTACTGTAATTATGACAATAAATGAGGAGGGACTGAAAAAGATGAACAATGTGTGCCTGTGTTTGTGTTTACTGAGAAAACTTTCATTCACCATTAAACAAAAAGCTTCACAAAGCATCAGACTTGGCTATGAAACATGTTGAAAGCCATATTCAATCCACACGAAAACAGACGAGGAAATTGATTTCAGGGGATTGTACATTCTCAGCCTGCGAGCACACTGGGGATGCATTTAAGGCCAGAATGGAAAACACAGTGATGCAAATCCAAAATCAATCTTGAGAGTGAAAAAGCTGGCGAGCAGGATCTATTAAGGACGGCGTCTGATGTCGCTGATCAGAGAATGAAACATGAAAAAAGAAAAAACAAATAATAAAACAGCTCGTCGGCCATTATGCCGCTCCGTCTTCTTCTTCTCTTCCGTTTCCAGAGCTGCTTCAAAGTCATGTCAAGTGTTTAATGTGCGCCACGATGTCTGTTAAAGCAGCTCGCAGCTAAAAGATCCAGCAAATTACGACGCTTTCTTTAACTGCTGAACAACAGTTTGCAGTAATTGTCTGGCTGGTGGCAGCTGCGGAACACCAACAGCCTGATTGTGTGGGAGGAAAAGGGTTAAAAGCAGGATTTTATTTACTCATCCTGCACGGATTAGCTCTGAGCTCACATTTTCCACCAGCTTGCATTTTCAGAGAATAAACCGGGGAAGCATAAATCGAGCAACTAATCTAGTAGAAGGAGATCAACTGCGGGTCTGTTGGAGAAATATGTGTGAGGAATTTCTTTCGCTGTTGGTTCCCATTGCATTCAAATCAAAAGGAAATTACACACCACAGCTGGAACCAGAGGAAACACTCTGGTAGGTAGCTATCAGAGACAGGAGGGGAGAAAATCAATAAAGGTAGTGGCACTAAAAGAGTCACTGCACTGACAACCGAGTGCTAAATACAAAACAAAATACAGAAATATGCTTCTAAACACTGCATTTAGCCTTTACATAATTTCCACGGTAACTGCTGCATCGACTCCCCTTTTTTTCCCCAAGAAAAACACCTTCAGGGGTTTAGAGAATGTTTCTGTCTATTCGATGCTAAAGTCTGGTTTTTTGTGTTGTGTTGGAGAAAGACACAAACCCCCCACAACAACAACAACAACAGCAGCTGGAGAAAAAAACGACATCCGACCTTGAGATGCTGCCGTTACATTCAAACAATTGCATCCACTCGGCAGCTGTTAGAGTTCATATGAAATGCAGCTTCCAGGTACAATACGTGAGAATAAAGATGTGTGAAAATGAAGTACAAACTAAACTGTTCAGCAAGCGGCTCAAACTGATCATTCTCTTCTGTTTTAATCAAAAAAATGAAATATTAAGATTGAAAATCGGAATCATACGCCTAAGGTTTCATACTTCTAAATAAAACGATTTATTTCAGCTCAGTTGCTCTAAATAAGATAAATGTAAGTTTGAATATAAGATACTGGACAAGTGGGTTTATTGCAGCCCTATATTAAGTCAAATCAAACAATAACGACATCAGGATGTTGTTCAAAAATGTCCTCCTGCAGAGCTAATCTGCATTCTTGATTAACTTTTGAAGGAAGCACATTTCCCTCTGGATTGCTTGTGAAGCATCATAAGTATGTTTTGTAAATAATACATCTTTGCCATCTATCATATTGCTTTCTAGCGGTTAAGTGATGTGTTTTTTTTCCTGGAGCCAATTCCAGTAATAATTATTATTAAACAAGAAGAATAATGACAGATATTTAGTACTAATATATATTTAGAGTAAAAATGTATATTCTGGTGTCAAAACTGAGAAAAAAAATCTAACTCAAACACACATCTTTCCTGAAATTCCAAAGTCTGTTTTGGTTGTACAGCCGTTTAGTTAAAAGAGAACTTTTCAGCATTTGTTCTCCGGTGTTGAGGTGTAACTAAACAGATAGAGCTGTGGAGGGGACCACAGGTTGGCGACTACAAACAGAGAGGGACAGATGCATCAGAAGGAAAGTAATATGCATTCTTAATGTATTTATTTTATCAGGAACTTGTTAAAAAAAAGTAAAGATGCCAAAGTTTAGAAAATGCTGTAAATCTGATCATCACAGAATTGGCAAAGGGGCTGCACTGTTGCCTTGCAGCTGGAAGGTCCCTGCTTTGCGTAGCAGCCTGGAATCTTTCTGCATGGAGTTTGCATGTTCTCTCTGTGCATGTGTGGGTTTCCTCCTCCCATGGTCCAAAAACATGCTGAGGTTAACTGGCAACTCTAAACTGTCCATAGCTGTGAATGTGGGTGTGCTACGTAGTTTCTCTCGATGTGTAGCCCTGTGACAGACTGTTACCTGTCCATGGTGTTCCCTGCCTTCACCCAAAGTCAGCTGGGATACAACCCCTACAGAGGGTTAAGCGGTGTATAGATAATGGATGTATAAAAATTGTCAGGGAAAACATATAACCATTTCCTATTTTTCTTTCTACAATTCAGCCGACCAATCATATATCAGATGGAGTTGTTACTCTAGTAACCCAGAAAATGGAGAAGAAGCTTCAAACATGTTGTGAAAAGGTCATATTTTCACCCAGATTATATTTTCCTAAACCGAACCACACAGTGAGTTAAAATGAAACGAAGTCAGGAATGTTGGCCCCATACAGGTCCTGTGTTGGATTATATTCTGCTCAGGGTGGGCTTGCTCCCATGGATGCATAGTTCTTGCTAAACTGTTACTCTAGTTCAAGTCCCCATGGAAGGCTCCATTGCGTACAGTACATGTGTAGCACATCAAATCAGCGTACCCCTTGCAGATACAAACTCTAGGCTTCATGTGGAAGGCTTCACTTGGACTCTTGTAGACTTTTGGACACAATAAAATTTACATCACATTGATCTTTGCACATTTAAGGTTGCATAAAGTATAAAGCTGGTCTTATGACACCGCCACCCCTCAAATCTCCTGACAATAATTTTGTGGCTTTTCAGGAGTGGAGATGTTTCCTGCTACATCCAACTCTGCAGAGAATGCTGTTTAGTTACGTAGGAATATAACTTTTGGGTTGCACTGGTTATAGCACTGCACTCACAAAAAAATGAAAACATCCCATTCAACCTTCCCTAATCCCCACCACAAAATCCTCATACAAAAGAATCCCAGCATAATGTAAAATTAGCATTAGATTAGCACTATTTTATGACTAATTATTCACAGTTTGGCAATTTGAATTAATCCTGAATGATTTGAGGAAAACAGTCAATTATGATTGTTTTTGGACAGATACTGCAGTTTTATTTGTAATACAAAATCAAGCTTCAGTTTAATATTCACCATGTGACAGATTTAAAACCATGATGGAGGAATGCCACAATAGATACCATTAAACACATGACAGTCACACAAGGAGGCTGATGCCAGTTTAAAAAAAACACTGAGCCAACTGTTTAAACTTTGCATTAAACATGCAGCAAAGTGTTCAAGGTTTGCCTTTTGAAAGCGATGAAGAAATCAAACCACAATGTGCAGCCCAAACTGAGTACAAACTGATCAAGAGGTGGCATAAACAACCTCTGAAAGTTCTGCTCAAATAAACTGAAACTGAATTACAGCTATAGTCTTATTTAATAGTGACACATTGTAAATCCTAAAATGCAGCATTTGCTATTTGTTGATTGCGTTGTTTGGATGGAAAACCCATAAATTGCTCAGCCCTAACTTAAATGGAGCCAATAAAAGGTTCAATCTGGATGATTTTGCAAATTGTAAAAATTACAGAGAAGACAACAACTGCAAGTTTTTAATAAACGTAACTTGTGTTTTAAGTGCTATTTATTCATATCAGTCCCAGATACCTGAGACTAAATGTTCTCTGCCTTTGTAGACACTCTGTGATCTGTAAGTTGGGATGTATAAATGACAAACTGAGGCATAATATTGTTAAAATTTCACTTGTTTAAGAAGTTTCAGGTTGTTGATAATGTTTTGTACAAAGATAGTTCATTCAATTAGAACCTTTTCACAATGCACTTTTTTGCACCAAAACAAAGGGAAGAATTAGAATGTGGTTATTTCTAGGTTAGTATGCTGTGAACTAAAATCAGTTTGACACCCCCCGACTTAAGTGATGCTTTATTCCTGGTCATAAATCCCAGTTTTTGGAAGAAAGATTGACATACACTGCCTGTCCAAAAAACACAAATTGCCACCTGGATTTAACTAAGCAAATAGGTAAGAGCCTTCCATTGGATAATTACTGCAGTGATTAATACATTTCAGCTGCAACAACTTATTTAACCCTAGCTGATGCAGTGAGGAGCTTCTCATTTCTTAAACAACCATGTTGGAAGACATATCCTGTGGTCATGGAAAGGATGTTAATCTGTCTCAGAAGGGTCAAATTATTGACCCGCATTAAGCAAAGAAAACAACTAAGGAGATGAAACTAATAAAATCAGGTTAAGATTCATTCAACGTATTATTAAAACCTGAAGGATAGTGTGAAACATCATCTTCAAGGAACAAATGTGATCGGTCAAGTGGTCTGATGAGTCCAGATTTACCCTGTTCCAAAGTGATGGGGGCATAAGGGTAAGAAGAGAGGCAGATGAAGTGATGCACTCATCATGGCTAGTGCCTACCAGCCTGTGGGGGTTAGGGTTATGATCTGGGGATGGTCAGGTTCACCAACGTTATGTTCCTAAAGAATGAGATCAGCTGATACCTGAAGATACTGAATGACCAGGTCTTTACATCAATGGAATTTTTCTTCCCTGAAGACATGAGTAAATTCCAAGATGATGATGCCAGGATTCATGGGAATCACACTGTGAATGAGTGGATCAGAGAACATGAGACGTCATTTTCACACATGGATTGGCCTCCACAGAGTCCAGACCTCAGTGACACTGAGAATCTTTGGGATGAAGATTTTGCACAGAGGCTCGACTCTCCCATCATCAGTTTAAGATGTTGGTGAAAAATGAATGCATCTCTGGACAGAAATAAATGTTGAGACATTGCAAAAGCTTATCAAAACGATGCCACAGTGAATGTGTGTCGCTCTCAAAATTAAAGGCAGTATTAGAGTGTGCCACTTTTTTGGACGGGTAGTGTATTCCCTGCATGAGAACACAAGATACCAAAAGTCTTTTGGTCACCGTGACGCAGTTAGAAGAGAACAGAGTGTAAAGTGGAGCTGGTAAAGTTACATGTTGTTCTACATTTTCTACATACATTGACATTCTGTAAACAACAAAGTTAATAATGGCAGTACTAATCCAAACTATGCAAATACACAACTACATCCTGCTGACATGCACAACAGTGGAGCACACGACACAAACACATGAAAGAGTCGTCTTTAAAATAGAAAGTCAACAAAGGCTAGTTACACTAATCACCTCCCTGGAGAGCACCGTGGAGAGGACTGAACATTGCATCTCTCTGCCTCGCAAACACACACCGAGTGCGCCAACGTATCGACAAAACTCTCGATCCCCGACTAATCAACAAACTTCTACACAGGGATACACGAGGAAGCACTAATGAGAGCTCGAACAGAAACACAGGTTTAACGCTTGGTGGGATCCTGTAAGAATTAATACATAAAACAATTTTAGGATGCCGGAAAATGAACTTCTTGTGTAATTGAGATTAAAAATGCTCCATTTTCCCAACTGATGACCATGTAATTATCCCATTACGACGTATTAGCAATGGCTTGGTTTGGTCACGGAACATTTCATTGGCATGGGAAATAATTTCCATTGTTAATTACAGCGAAGAAGGGGCAAAATGGAAAAAGCTGGAGGGCCTGCGCACTAAATCTATACAAATACATCAAGACATAAATACCTGAGGAAATGTGCTATCAATGCGTCGTTGTGCAGCGAGGCTTCAGTGTGATCCCAGAGCGGCTGATCCTGACCTTTCCTTTTAATCTGCGCTGCTCTGGGAGCTTCTTTTACCGAAGGCTACGTCCTTGATTTGTGGCTCTGCTGCAGGTTTAAATAATGGATTATATCTACAACTCTGCTGCTGCTGAACGTTTAGTTTTCCCAGACTGCTATATTTATTGTTCACCTGTCCCCGAGGTTTCAGAAGCTGCTGCAGATCTCTTCCTTTCCAGTGACACCAGAGAAAAGATCTATTAAAGCAATTTCCTCTGTAAAAGTTGATAGTTGCTCTTTGCCACAAACCAAATGAAGAAATGTACAATGAACGTCGCGACCTTTGCAATTAATTAGAGCAGCGTTTCAGTCTCTATTCAGCGAAGAGATGAGGTCGGTCTATAGCTTCGATTGTTCCCATATTATGAGGTCACTGAGAAAGTGTAATTGCAGTTAATTAAGGAATCAAATTAATATACAACACATTGTCCTGGAGTGACAGAGGTGAACTAATTCATATTTCAGCTTCCAGCCAGACACATGGTGAGTTGAAAATAGCACCAACAACAACAAAATAAACAAATCTGAATAAATCTACAAAAGAATTTCTTCCATTAACCCTCCTGTTGGGTTCGTTTCTCAGGAACAACAATGATGTTTGACCCGGGGCATGTTTAATTATCCAAAAATGTCAGAAACCAAAAAATCCCAGTAAACATTGTTTATATCTCCTTATTACCTCCATGACTAAGCATTTCAATTAATATAATGTAAAATGGTCTTCTTTTCCTCTCACAGATCATAGTTCAGTGAGGATAATTCACTTGCTTCTTTAAAAAAAATGTACGTTAAAGCTTTTTTTATTGTAAATTGGAAAGACCCACATACAAAGTAAAACAGTTTTACAAGACATTGATATTTTTTTTAAATTATTTTGTATTCAACAATTTTTTCTTGGCATGGAATGATGTTGATAAATGTACACAAGACAACTCTTCTGCTCAGGGTGGGTTTAGAAATACATGAAATGAAACATTTTCATTTAAATATGTTGATTACACTTCTTAAGTCAAGCAGGGCAGGTTTCATAATGAAAAAAAATGCTTTAAAGAATTTATTATTTAATTTTTTGTGTGTAAAATGGGTTAACTTGACCAGCATTATAGCAGGAGAGCTAAAAGCTGCTGTTTGTACTGCAGCAGCTGCTGGTGCTTTTAGTGCTATTTGCGTCCTTCTAAAGCTACTTGTTGACTGCACTGCCACTGACAGAAATCTTTTATTGATTTAATTATCCCTTATTCACTGCATTTCACTTTACTGCACTTTTTCTTAATCACTGACTGTACATAAAAATCACCCGTCGGTTTGTGGGCTGCAGCTTTGAAGCTCTGGAGTTTGGATTTTCAGTCGCCTTCTTGTTCTTTTGAAACCAGATTTCATGAGTGCATACTCTTATGTGCAGTATCACCTGTTTTCTTCTACATGCAACCAAAAATTACAAAATAAGAAGCATACTGCATTGAAAAGGTCTTAAAACTAGTGATCGATGCCATAAAGTCATTCGTAAAATGTCAACTGAGTTAATAAAAACAAGTGAAAAATCGAATCGTTTTCTCACTGACTTCTATGTGATTTGACTTCTCTTTGCTAGCAGAGAAGTCACCCCCCAACTAATGGCGGTTGTGAAAAATACAGGTTTAAGACACAAATCATGTTTTTTTTTATACATTGTTAATATGTACATATGGTGTTTTTTTTCATCCTCTAAGATGTTTATATGAGTAAAATAAACTGTTCACGCAGGCTGAGTATTTCCTCCCTGAAACTGCAGCAGAAAGATGATGGTCTCAAAAAATCTGATTCAGACTTCTGGAGTTTCATACATCACAAACCTAAAGAACCAATCCCGTCGCTCACAGGGTGTGACTTTCTGTATCATTATTATTCTTTAGAATCAAGTATGAACATGGCTGAATTACTGAGTAGTTTTACAGTGTTCGAGCAGAACATGAGAGACATTTTTTTTTCTTATATTTGACTTTTAGCTGCCTGGTTCTTTGGTGTGAGGTCTTCTCTCTAATTCTTTAAATTCTCTAACTTTTTTGATTTTTAATTTCTAACTTTATCCCTCAATGTTATTTTTTAATTTTCAAACTGCCTAGTTGATATTTTATTCTTTTATTCTTATTGTTTTGGTTTGAAACAGTTGCACAATGCATTTCACTGCACATTATACTATGTATAATTGTGCTTGTGATAAATAAAGCTCTTGAACCTTGAGTTCCTTTGTTTGACATGATTGCTAATCTAGCTAATTATTCATTTAATTTATTATCATTTTTACAATTTATTTTAATTGACTGCTCTGACCTATCTCAATATCGTGCTTGACTGTCTGTGTTGCATTTTGTGAACGCTGTTTTTCACGATGCTGTATAAATAAAGTTATTGTGTTATTATTATTTTAAGGCAGAAAGGGCTTATTTTATGGATTTCCGTGGAAAAAAACTTCTAAATATGTAGCTTTAACACAGATGAGTATTTAGGATGGTGTGTTTCCTTGATGTCTTATAAAGGTGAATTTTCTTCCTAATAAATGACTTGAAAAGGAGATTTTTGCAACATTTTTCAGATCTGCATAGCTTATGATTGTATCACCTATTGTCGTAGCTCAAGTATGTTCTAATCCTAATGTTGGCGGTTTGACCCTCAGGACGTCTCTGTGCTGAAATATCTGCTCCTGATGGCGGATGAATGTCTTCACTCACTGATGTTGGTGTGTTTGAGTGAGAAATGCACTGCAAAGCTGTTTGTGCAATATAAAAGAACTATTTAGCATTTATGCACACTTTTGTGCATCACCTGTAGGTCACTGGAATAACAGGAAATAGGATTGTGAATCATGTCCGCTCACGCTTGCTGACATTCATTATGAACAAAAAATGTCATGTTATTGCTCAGAAAATGTCGCCATACTGGGTAAAGATAATGAGAGGCGAACTACAAAGTGAGATTAATTGGTTAGCAGGTTTGTTGAGTCTAAAGCCAAAGCTTTAAATTGCTAGATCACCATGGTAACGGTGCAGAGTTTGGGGTTAAAAGCGGCTAAATGAAGTGTCTCCCTTCCCTTCGAGCAACACAGATTCTCAAGTTTTATCTGCAAACCTGTTGAGCTGCATGTTAGTAATTCCCCTAAGTGAAGCCATTAAGCAAACTGCATGCATCACGTTACAACAGAAATCTACATGCATTCAGCTGGTTTTGCAGAAAATGCTTAAAAACATTTTGTATTTGGACCTGGTGTCAAACCTGTTTACACTGCTGGTACTGCGGCTGAATAAAAAACTGATCAGTCTCCTGGTATTCATCACAGAGAATGTTCAGTCTATAACATTAATATGACTCTGATTTGGCCTAAAATTCAAATTATTTGTGGCTAATCCTTGTTCTGGGACCTTGTTGGAGCTAAATACGTGTCTTGATGCTTAAATGTATTAAAGTTTATGAGCTCTAATATTCAGCTGCGCTGATCGATCAACTAAATATATTAGCTCTCATGATTAACAGTTTGCCAGCTGCATTTCTCTCCGGCATGACTTGCATCAGCAGCACTTTTTTACCGTAATACATTTTAGTTTCAACAGAGTCCTCTATTCTAAAAACCTCCTTCTTGAATAAAGTAGGAGGTGCATGATTGCTTGATTCTGTGCATGTAAGACGTCACACACGAACTGCTATTGGACGATATTATCAGCCTGAGGAAGAAAACCCAGCTGATAAAGAAAATTGCGTGTTATTACTCCACATGGTGGAGTTATGTGACCATTGGTGTACGTTTTTCTGTCTGTTCCCAACATTACTCAAAAATGGACTGACAGATTTGGATGAAATTTTCAGGGAAGATCAGAAATGACATGAGGAGCACTTCATTAGATTTTGGCAGTGATGCAGCTTATAGTCTCGATCCACGGATTTGTTAAAGATTTCTGGATCACTGCGAGATAGCGGCACAACGTCACTGCAAAGTATGACAAGTGAACACTACGTCAGCTGCCTGCTGACTTAATTCAGATCAATAGACTTTTTAAAAAAATGTATTTTAACGCACACATTCTTCAAACATAGTAACTGAAAGCATCATACTGTCCCAGATGTCAGGAACAAAATGCACCTTAAAATTACAATGTTCTTTTTAATGTTGTTTGTCTTTTTGTGTGTAATTGTGCCCCTTTAAATTGTACTTCAATTGAATTGAAATGACGATCACATGATTGTGATCCTACTACAAATCGACCATTGCAGATTTATCTGTCGAAACTGAACAAGGAACAGTTGATTAAACTGTGGGCATGTGTCCGAGTCCCATCAATTCCCGCCACCCGCTACATTATTTAGGTCATGTGCTATCCGTACAAAACGTAAACATGAATAACACACGCCTGTGCTCAGTGCAAGGCCATTTGTGGGTGCATCCATATTAAATCTACACATTCTATTGTGCAGTGATTTCTGCCACAAATCTTTTCAAGATTTCATCCGTCAGAAATGATACAGCCATGGCCATAAGTTTGGACACAGCATGACTTACTATGTCTGTTTTGATGTCTATTACAGAACATAACTAATATTTTTTGACAGCACCAGTTTAATTAGTCAACAAATCAACAAGGGATATAATATTATCAATAAATTCCAACAATTGGAACAACTTTGTTCCCAAAACATAATATTAGAAGAAAATAACAAAAAAATGCAGTACTTTCACAACCGAATTTGGTAAGAATAACAAAATGACACCAAACCCTTTTGATGTTTAAATACGAAACTTAATATAGTTCTCAGGAGTTGTGTACTGTATTGTAAGTGACAATTTTGTGGTATTTTCTAAGATTCACAAGCGTCATGGTACTTGTGTCCAAACTTATGGCCATGGCTGTACAACAACTGAGCAGCCTTGGTGGAGTGCTGGGCTGTCTGAGTGCTCTTCTTGTCTCTGACTGGGTTATGTCGACACAGCTAACACAAATAAAACCTGGTTATGTCAAACTGGCTTCATGGTAAAATAAAGCAAGGAAATTGGTACTTGTTCCTGGAAAACATCATTTAGTTCCTGGAAATGAGGGCATTAGATGACATAATGGGGATGTTTAACTTTCCCTCCTTGCTGCCTGTTCTGCCAAATCAAACCGCATTTCTCTCTGCAACAGGCCACCGGCTGACATTTGATAATGAACACTCGCTGTCTCCTGTCCTAACCTATTGTTCTATTTCAAGAAGAAATACATCACATTAAGGTTGTAATATAATTTCGCAGGACCTTTAAAAGGAAAGCTAACGCGGCGCTGGTCTCGGAGACAGGATGCGATCCAGCGAGCTTTATACACTCATCCATCATCCCCCCCCTTGGACTGCCGGAGAAAAATGTCAGCCCACTTCCTGCTTCACTGCTAACGCTGTAAACATCACTGGAGAAAGCAGGAAGAGAAAAGGACGTCCGCAGAAACACCTGAAGAGTCGTCCTGTTGGGTTGTTTAAACAAAAAGTGTCTCTGCATCTCGATTCTATTGGCCTTTATCTCCTCCTTTCTCCATGTCTTCCTCTCTAACAAACTATTTATCATGCAGGGAACGGAGGCAGAGCTGCTCACTAATATCTGCATTCCCCCACGTCTGTTTTTCATATCTGTTACTCTGAACGTGACGCTCGCTGCTGCTAAGAAGCCAGAAGTGGCGCTCGCTAATGTCTGCAAATGAGACGGAGCAACAGGCTTTATTGTGTCTGGATGAGAATCAGCACACCCACACACATCACACATGTGTGTACAAACATAGCGACACGCCCTCACGCACACTGAGGGTAAACAGTAGCGGTTTATTAGCGATGCTCAGAGCACATTAGAGGGAATATTATAATCACTGGGGAAGCAGGAAGGTAGATGGACGACGCATCCAAAATGTCTCACATTAAGACTCAGATCTCAGAGAAGAGACCTGAATATATAGCTGAATATAAGACACAGAAATATAGAAAATGAAGTAAAGAACTGACGTAAAATACATCCTGTTTAAAAGAAGAAACTTAAATGTACAAATATAGCACTGAAAGATAAACTGTAAACTATATGTGAATGATAAACTGTACAGAAGGAATGTCTGACAGTTTTTGTATCAGAACAAGTAACCGTTATGTATTTTTCCTGTTTTGTTAAATTACATATAATAACTTTTAAAATGACAGGTATCAAGTTAACCATGAAAACACAAGTTGAAAATGTTCTTTTACACTGTTTGACTGTAAAAGTATTGTTTTCACTGTAATTAAATTCGAAAAAATAATGCTATTTTCAGAAATTTGAAAGAAAAATTGTGTATATTAAGGCTTAAAAATACTAAATGTAATTTTTTTTTATGGCAATAGCTTTTAAAATTAAAGATGTAATCTAAAACCAAATGCAATAAAACAACATTAATATACATTTTGACTGTAAAAAAATGAATATAATGTCCACATCAGAAATCTGTATTTTTACAAATACTAACTTGCTCTTTTACAATATATGACCATAAAGTTACACATTTTTAAATAGTATTTAAAATCAGCAAAAAATTGTCATTTTACAGATAAATGCTGTTGAAAGAAAAATCATGCATATTAAAAAAAATTAAAACAATAAATTATTTAAAAAAAACTTTCATTTCACATATTTCCCCTGTTTTTTAAATGACATATATGAACCAGTGAACCTCTATAAAAATATTACCTTACATGGTAACCTTTATAAAAAAAACAAAACAGGCATAAGTAAGTGGTAAGGAAACAATCCATACTATTGCAATGTGTGACCCTAAAATGATACAGTTTTTCTGCATTTAAAACCACTAAAATATCATTATGTTACAAATATTTACTAATATTTTTCTAACTTTTGTATTATTTAACCATTACAGTATTCCAGTGCTTTTCTTAATGCATTTGTTCTGTTACTCTCGCTGCCAGATTTTTGCGCAGATTTTATTTTAAAGTGTAGGATTTGAGAAGAAAAAATGAAAATAGCAGTCAGAAGCACATGTGTACCTATTGGCTAGTAAAGAAAAGGCTAATCCACATCTAATGTAAAAGGTGGAAGTCATCCTGAAACTTTTTCATACCAAAATCTTCTTTTCACATTGCTGCTCCTACAGCACAGCTGAAGAATTTTTGAAAAGATTTTTCCGCACAGAATAAAGACTGAGGAGCATGTCCACCATCTTTCATTTAGAAAGCACATTATGAAGCATATTTTCATGTCTGCTTTAAACAGGAGGATTGATTACAGCAAACAAAACCTGTTCAGTGTTCAGACTGTGTGGGCGCCTGACTCCTGCTTGAATGAAAAACAAGATGGCAAAAATCTGTTGACCACCTTGCAAAGCAGCGCAGAAAGCAATAAAATCTCATGTTTATGCAATACAGTAGAAAATAACTCCCTGCCATATAAAGATTCAGTGGAGTAACGATGTCCGAAGCAGAGTAACATTCTGTGTTCGTCTGTTTTAATGCATGTGAGTTGCGCCCGTTGAAACTGTTGATCGTCCCTGCATTTACATTCAGATCAAGAGTGAACACTGGTGTTCAAACAGTGCCCGAAAAATCCAAAGAATTTAAAAACAAAGTAATATGACCTGTGCAATATCAGTTTTTCTTTTATCAGCACTTCTACACATTGAAAAAAATCAGTGCATTACCATTGTTTTTCAATATATAGATACGTGCAATATCGGTACAGGGAGTCCTCGACTTACATCAGAGTCCAGTTCTTATGGATCGCTGTAAGTTGATTTTTGCCGTAAGTCGGAACTCCAGCGAAAATGTAAACAAAGCCGTTACGTGCATCACAAGATCAATCAGTTCTTCGGAAAAGTCCTGAATACCAGTGACTTTCATGCATGTATGAGTCATTTTATAAGAATTTGTTGCACTGTTTTTAGAGCTTGATCTAATGATGCTGATGTTCACTGGTGTTTCGCTCTTTTCCGAACGTTTTATGATATCTAATTTCACTTTCATGGAGATGGCTTTCCTTTTCTTAGAAGTACGGCTATCATAAGAGTCTGACTTACGCTTAGGAGCCATAATGAAGGGCAAAAAGTTAGCGAATTTAGCACGAACCGGCGAATGTAAACAAAACGCCGCAGGTCGAGGATGTTGTAAACCAAGGACACCCCCATATTTATTACATCTGGAGAATTCTGTGCAATATCAACAATACTTTTGTATATATTTGATTTATTTCCTACTGATATTCCTTAAATGTTTGCTCCTTTTACTGCTGTAACACTTCAGATTTCCATGCTGTGGGATTAACAAGGGCTTGCCTTTTCTTATTTTATCTTTTCTTATCTTTTCCTTTCTTATCTTATCCACCCGTTTCCTCTGCTTCTTTTGTTCAGTGTATTTTCAGTACTAGTGTGAGCTGATGGTTGTGACTGGTTTAGTGTTTAACCTCTTTTAACCTCTTTGGTTGTAAAGGAAAGTAAGTTTGTTTTTTGTTTATGTCTGAGGTGCTGCTGCTCTCCTGACATCCTGTGATTCTGAAAGCTTGCACATGAAGCCTTTAAAGTGCGTGTTACACCAAACAACGTGTTGCAGTTGGAGGTGTTATTTAAGTGCTGTTAAAGCACAAAGTTGCCATTCTTCAAAGTGTTTCTGCTGTGGGGCATTGTGAACTGGCCTCTGGAGTGGAAGCCAACCACGGCGATGTTTTAATGTGTGTGAGGTTCTGATAATGTTTCAGGCAGATGGTGTGTGTCTTTAGATGGAGCTGCTGGGACTGCTGATGGTGTGTCTGGGGGGTAGAGGGCTTCTGAAAACAGGATGTTGCTTCTTTCGTTTGTCTTTGTTTGAAACAAAGATGTGAGAAGTCTGTTGCCGAGGCCTCTGCTTCCTGCTTCATTTTCCTCTCCCTTATAATCTGAAGCAGCGGTCTCCGATCTTTTTTACACCACGGATCGGATTCAAACAAGAGAATTTTCTCCGGACCGGTCATCGCGCACATAACAAACAAGAAAAACATTCAGAGAGAACAGTACGCCGCTAAGGCTGCTCAGTCATTGTCTCATTTCCAACAGATGTAATATTTAATAAAAAATTAACTTGCGCTGAGCACAAGAGTGTGTTATGCATGTGTACGTTATACATGGATACCGAATCGCGTGACCTGAATATGTAGCGGGTGGCGGGAATGCATGAGACTCAGAAACAACCCCACAATTTAATCAATTGTTCCATGTTTTATTTCTGACTGATAAGTCCTGATAAGTCCTGATAAGTCTGCAGCATTTGATTTGAAGTAGGATCACAGTCCTGTGATCGTCAGCAGGCAGCTGACATAGTGTTCACTTGCTGTCATGGTTACAGTGACACCGTGCTGCTATCTCGTAATGATACAGAAACCTTCAACAGATCCTTGGATCCAGACTATAAGCTGCATCACTGCCAAAAACTAATCAGGTGGTCCTTGTGTCATTTTGGACCTTCCCTAAAATTGCATCCAAATCCGTTAATCCGTTTTTGAGCAATGTAGCTAACAGACAGACAGACAAACAGAAAAATGTATTTCGATTGTCACTTAACTCCACCGTGTTCCTTGGCAGAGTCATAATGATCTTTTTAAAAAAACATCACTAAACAAATTAAAATGATTTGTTCTTGCTGAATATTTACTTTCATTTTCTCGTGTGTCAGCATCGTGTCTCTCTCTCTTTTAAAAGAAGCTCTCCAGAGACATTTGTTTTTTATTAATTTTGGCAGACTGATGGCTTCATTTATCAAGTGTGGGGAAACAAGCACAGACGGAAGCGACGTGAAGACGACCTAATCATTTTTGAAAACAAAACATCCTACAGACTTATAAAATAAGTTGTTTTTATTCTCTCTGTGCAGCTCGGTTCCAAATGACCCACGGCCCATTACCAGTCCACGGCCCGGTGTTTGGGGAGCACTGATCTAAAGTATGCAGTTTGAAACACAGCAGCTTTGAGCATCTCGCAGACAGCAAAGTATACGATGACAGCTGGTGAAAGCGGCTTACTGCTGTTGTTGGTGTGGTTCCTAACACCACACTCAGGGCTCGGCGTCAACCTGGAGGTGTTACTACTGTACGGATCAGGGATGGAGGGCTGGTGTTGGAGAGCAGAGCGCTAACGAGTGCAGGAGCGTAACAACCCCCTGCTCACTCTGGAATGTAAAATGAATATCTGAGCAGAAAACTTGCAGAGAAGGCGGCGAAAAAAAAGCACTAAAACTGGATGTGAAAGAACACAAAGCAGCAATAAATAACCGGAATGCAAAATGGAAAGCGAAGCACTGTGGCGGCGGCGGCATAAAACCTGCAGCTCCCGCATTTGCAACACAATACGAGTGGAACCACAGGGAAGGCAAGACAAATGAGGAACTGGACTCCCTCCCAAACCGCACTGCCAACATTCCCCTCTAAAGCGTTTTAACACCCATGAGAAGCTCTTCTTCACTCGCTTAGGTAACATCACAGAGAGGCAGTTCGCCACAGCACAAGAAGAGCAGGTCCTGCCTCGAGCCCTTGGCAGCTCGAATCTCATGTTGCAGGAGGCAGACAGTAATTAGCTCTTCAACTTCAGAAGACAAACACTTAGCCAGCCAGACAGCCTCAGCCTGCTTAAAGGAGCGGAAAAGAGTGGTGCATTGACACGATTTAGATATATTCAGACAACGGCACCAACACACACACACACACACACACACACACAACCGCCCACACATGCTGCTACACAAATGACACACACAGGTAGTAATGGAGGGACGACAGAGGCCGTGTGATTTGTGTGTGTGTGTGTTCTGTAAATGCAGCTACCAGCCTGTTTGATGTTTTTTTCCTTGACTGCCTGCATTCCACAGTTATTACTAATGAAGGACTTGATGAAGTCTTATCAGCTCAGTGCCACAGTTTGTGTGTGTGTGTGTGTGTGTGTAATATGCATCATCAAGGCCTGTATGATGTTAATGAGGGGTAATGATATGGACCGTAATTGTTATGGTGGCTAACCTTGCATGAAAGGAGGCATCTTCTCTGAAATATACCCACCGTCACACACACACGCGTACACGCACACACAGCTTGATCGAGGCCTCTGAAGAAGCACTTTGTAAACAAAAAAGTTGAAAAATCTACATTCAGACATTCGATAAAACCCCAAATATTCAAAACAGCCACAAAATAATGAATCAGTGTTAAAATGCATGCACATTTATTTAAAAAAAAAAGAAAAACATATGTGTTTGGATGGAAAATTCGGTAACGCGATGACACATCTAATACTGTTTAATTAGTTAATACTCATATAAGCTGATAAAGATTCAATTTTAAATGTGTTAGCTGTGTTAAAGCAGCCAGAACTGCCTGGGACTATGAGACAAATCGTAAAGCAGTATCTTTTCTGGCATCTGAACATGTAAACTTCATGTCTGAATGCGCAGAAGTCGCAGTTTTAAACCTGACTGCGTGATATTTCTGCATCATTTTCAACATAACACAAACCCGGACTGCTGCAGATTTTAAGTTTTTGTCACATTAAGTCACATTTAATATTCTAGTCATGGAAATACATCCATATCCACAGTAATGAGGCTACGACTGCAAATATCCTGCTGTGAGAAACCCCAAAATCTCCAAACACTTAGTATAACAGAGAAATATTCTCACTTTAGTAAATGGTTCAGAGATTTTCAAAGTAATATTGCATCAACATGGAACTAAATGTGCTGTAAAAATGGCACAAATGAGAGAATTTCGCCACTTAAATTCATTAAAATATCACTGAAAATATATAAAATGCAAACTGAAAAAAATGGAGAAATCTGTGTAAAATATTTTTTGCTGATTTAACTACAGTGAACAAGTTATTTTACATAGTAAAAGAAGAAATTACTATTTGTGGACATTATGTACAATTTTGCTTGTTTTTTTTGGGGGGGGGTTTCAGCTAACAATGATAAATTGATTTTTAAAAATTACATTGCACTGAATACCATCTGTAATTTAAAGAGCACAAAGTCACATTCTATATTCTATTTATGGAAACACGTCCACATGCATAGTGAGGCTACTAATGCATATTTCCTGCTGCGAGACACCAAAAAAACACCAAAAAACTTAGCATGACAGAGAACTAGTCTGAGTTTTAAAGTCATATTGCAACAGCTGTGACATCCAGCTAAAAGTGCTGCAAATATTGGCACAAAAAAGCACTGAAAGTCTCTAAAATCATCCAAAATGTCACTGAAAATACATTAAAAAACATATAAAGGAAGAACTTGTACACTTGCAAGTATGTTCTGCAGCCCCACACTGCTTAAAATATGTTTCTTTGCACAAATACTCAAATAAACCTGAAAATGGCGGCACTCGTAAATCCAGCCAGCACTTTTTGGACTGAGTGGGAGGTCGTTCGGTGAACATGTGTCATGTTTATGGTGGAATAAATTACACACTTGTGCTTTACAGCCTCGGCCCAACGCTGCCACTTTAACCATCCACCAGTTAAGAGCTGCTAAGTATAACATTCCTGCATCAATAAATCATTAACACTTACACCCAGACATTAGTGTCTTTACATACGACGGCCTCATCGACTCCGTTTCGCCGCCATATGGAGCTTTACAGGAAAGGTAGCGTCAACCCGAGCAGCGTTTAAGCTCTGATAATCGGAAGGGCTTCCATTTCTCACTGCCGGGGTCACTTTTGTTTACAATAATTGCGGTGCAGCGACGCGTCCCGGCTAATTCGACGACGTGTGATGTATGGATGTTTAGCAGCTTTAATGTGAAGCGAGGCAGCAGCTGGATGAGCAGATCAAACTGAAACCTGCTGCTGAGGCGCTGTTCGCTTGACCTGCGTGGAGCTGCTCTGACAGCTGATGGGTCTGTTTGCACGGGTGGAAACCAACATGGAGAGGAAACACGCTGAGAGCAGAGACGTGGAGGCCCAGAGCATAAAAACACAACCGGAAATGTGAGCAGAAACATGTACGCTGTAAAAAAAAAATAGAAAATCTGTACATAAAGAGGGAAAGATAGTGGAACACTGCAACGTTTAAAAACTTAAATACAACCAAAGTGTACATTTTACATTGTTCAGAATAAATTACTATTTTTATTTTATTATTTTGATTGTTTGTTTTTACAGTAACAACAGTAACAACAGTAAATAATACATTTTTCTGCAATTTTACTGGAAAAAATTCAAAGAATTTTTAAACAATTTTTCAATATTATATATAATATAAACAATTTTATTTCTATATTTGTAAAATAATAATAAATAAAAATATTTATTTGTAAAATAAATATTTTTGTGAATTTAAATACAATAAATGTCATTTTACTGCTAAATAATATTTTAAAATGAAATATTAATTGTAAAAATATAAATTTTTGATGTGAATGTTATTCACAGTTGTGAGAAATTATTCAAAAATTTTCACTCCGTAATATACATTTTTTAAAATAGTTAATATCTGTGACATAATTTTAATTTTTTAGCTGATTTAAATACAATGAAAGAATTATTTTACACTGTGAAAGAAGAAATTAATGTTTGTTTATATATATATATATATATATATATATATATATATATATATAATGCTTTGGGTTTTTTTTTTACTAATTTCAATCAGTGTTTTACATTAAAAACTTTGATTTTACAATCAAACATTCTTTAAAAAATAAGCAATTATTTATAAAAGCATCAATTTTTGATGAGGACACTATTTACAGTCATTTAATTAAATAATTAATCAGTAATTAAACAAATCAGGGAAAATATGTAAAAAAATATTTTGAATTATTACACTTAGTTTAGTTTAATCGCGAAGATACATGTTTCTTTCAAAAAATGGCACATATCTGTAAAATAACTTTTTTTTTTTGCTATTTTAAATACAGTAAATACTGGGTTATTTTACTGTCATATGTCGTAAAAGAACAAATTAACTTTTGTTTGTGCAATTATAAATTGTCATGTTTCGCTGTGATTTTACTGGTTATTATCTGTAAATTCCCAAAACAGGCAAAAACCGTAAAATAACAGGAAATTGCTGAAAAAAATTACCTTTAAGGATGTCAGATTTTTATATTGTGCACGGTCATGTATGTGGAAACCAGCAGGAGCTTCAGCTGACATCGGAGGACACACACACACACACACACACACACACACACGCTAATCAGATGGTTCATTACCATAATAAAAGGGTGTGGTGTCAATTGGACTAATGTATGCTGACTTCTCCTCTGGTCACCTTGTCGCCCTGCTGACAGAAGGCATCCGTGAAGGTTACTGGCTCTTATTATGTGTGTGCACGAGGGAATCAAAGAGTTCCACAGCAAAGATGAGCATTAAATAAAAATGGATATTTGTTCTTCCATGGGAGGAAGAGGCAGAAGGATTGAGAGTAACAAACAGAAAAGAGGAATCGTGGCACAGAGCTGGTGCACTTCTGTGGGCTCAGGTGTTTTCCTTTAATTCCTGTGACATTTACTTCCCAGCTGGTGTTTGCATGCAGTTGTCGGGGCAGATGTGTGTGTGTTGTGTGTTGGTAAGTTAGTACGCAGGTGTGTGGGCACAAGTTTTCCCCACTCTACCCTTAGGGTGAAAGCTGTTCAAACTGCCAGCTTGTATAGGCTGTAATCACAACTCTCTACCTGTGAGAGACACACTGCAAACACACAGTTAACACACACACACACACACACACACACCTCAGGAAATGCAGTCCTTCACACTGACACGCAGCGACTGAGAGGAAGCTATATTAGGCGATCAGTCGATACGTACAGGCTGATTATTTGCACACGTTAATGTGGAGGAAGCCGAGATGCAGCATTGATGAGCCCCTGAGAGCTGGATGCTTTCCAGAAAGGCCTGTCAAACTGTCTTTACCTGCAGGTCTCTGTGGGCGCAGGGTGTGATAACACAGAACGGCACACAGGAGCAGCAGACAAGCACAGACAAAGAGGCAAATTCTTAGAAAATGTAAAACGCACTGGAAACACGCGGCGTGCAGGTTTACACTTGAACACACCACAATAATACAGGCAGGAGGAGCGCAAGTGTTTAGCCCTCAGAGAACAAAAACCTGACAGCAGGTTAGAGAGGCATGCTGTCTCTGAAAAAAACAACGAAAATATGGCATTTATCAGAGCCAGAAACTGAAAAAAACAGAAAGAATCACTGGATTTGTAACTTTTCCTGCAGTAGTCATCTTTGACGTGTCGATTAATTGGAAAAATTTTCAAAAATTTAAGCTAAAAATGGTGATTTATTAAAAATTTGCCAAAAATAAACGGTTTGCTCGAACGTGACTCTGTAAAAAAAAAAACTTTGCACAAGTTGGTGTGAACAAGAAGCTATTAGTTACTCACCTGTGTGCAACAGCAGCATAATGAAATTTTTTTTAACTCGATTGAACTGCGGGCGATGCTTAGACTGAGTGGATGCAAGAGGCGAATTAAAAATCTAAATAGTAAAGCAGTAGTGAAGTAAGTTAAACATGTAATGCCAACATTTGCACATAGACTTTATTTGTAACTATTTTTATTTTATTTTCTTGTATTTTTGTTCTATTCCATTACTTTTAAATGTATTTTTATTTTATCTTATTGTATTTGTTAATTCAGTTGAGTGAAGGAATCTCGCAAAATAAGAATGTCATTAGTCAGGGGAACCGCTATGTTTCTGCAGTGTATAGGACCATAAAGTTCTTGAATCTCAAATGTAATAGTACGTAAAGTGACCTTTTTCTTCCAGCATGGGTAGAATTTGTGCTCAAAGAAAGAACATGCATGTTGACTGCAGGTTTTTAGAATTTTTGCAAAATGTATAATCAATTTTTGTGCCTTTTTTTCACCTTTTCTGTATAATTCATGGCACTACAGTTCTGCCAGATTGCGCAACAAACATTTTGAGTTCTCTCTCTTTCTAGTCATGGTTGTTCCATTTCCTTAGAGGTACAGGACATAGAAATGAGCCCACAGTGGGTAAAATTGTCATTAAAAATCACCGAAAACCTGCCTGGGCTGCAGAGTGTTAACGCACACTAACATGCATGTTTTATTTAGTGCTTTCCTGACTCTGAACACACAAATGCACACACACACAGAAAGACAGATGAGGACCCGAGGCTCCACAGGTAGCAGCTGCATTTCAAGCAGGCACTGCAGCCGGTGGCCAAAAACCAGGAGAAGGAAAACAAAATCAAAACACAAGTTGAAGTGTCACACGCAAACATCAGCCATCCGTCTCCCCGTTCCTTTCAGGATAATGTTTCCGTTAGCCAGCAGACCATGGAGCGCCTCAGGTGCACCCAGCTCCACCTCCCCAGCCCGGAAACATACAGAACACACACAGAAAACACGCACACACAGATACACACGACTCACAATTACATCAGGTACGCAAACACAGCCATCTGTCATATTTACCTGCATGTCGACAACATTTCAAAACAGCCAGTTTTGTTTTCCTGGTGGCGACATGTTTGATTCACGAGCGGAGAAGTTTCAGATCCCCTCCTGTATTTTTTAAAGGTGCAACTTGCAGCACTCTGACATCAATAAATCATTACAACGCTAATATTTGTATAATTGCTGTAAAACAGCTATACTGCCACGGAACAGATCAGCAGCTGCTATCCGCCTACACAGGTGTTGTTTGTATTGTTTTGACATCTTGTACTTTGAAAAATGAACGCTGCCTTATTCCAGTTTCTATTGTTTACTCTCATTTGACTGTCACATTAACTGATCTCATTAGACGATTTTGATTTTTGTTTTGTTTTTTACACTTCAGAACGACTCCAAGCTGAGGAGAAACACTAGGTTCTGTTTGTGAGCAGCAGGTATGATGGGAAAATCTCATTCAAATGCGTTTTTTGAATGACAAAATGTTAAAATGTCACATTTTTTTTCAAGGATGTTGATGAAAACTAGATAAAAGTAGTTGACTTTGTGAAACGTCTAACAGAGGAACCCTTTTCATTTGTGCTTTACTTTCTTTTTCACTAACAGTTACGTCACTTGTAATTACTCCGCCAAGGAATGAGGTGGAGTAACGAGACGATCAACGTATGTTTGTCTCTCTGTGTACAACATTACTCAAAAACGGATTTGGATGAAATTATCAGGGAAGGTCAGAAATGACACAAGGACCACCTGATTAGATTTTGACAGTGATGCGGCTTATAGTCTAGATCAGGGGTGTCAAACTCAGTTCCTGGAGGGCCACTATCCTGCATGTTTTAGATGTTTCCCTCTTCCAACACACCTGAATCAAATGATCAGCTCATCATCAAGCTCAGCAGAAGCATGATAACGAGCCTGATCATTTGAATCAGCTGTGTTGGAAGAGGGAAACATCTAAAACATGCAGGATAGTGGCCCTCCAGGAACTGAGTTTGACACCCCTGATCTAGATCCATGGATTTGTTAAAGATTTCTGTATCATTGTGACATAGCGGCATGACGTCACTGTAACCATGACAACAAGTGAACACTATGTCAGCTGCCTGCTGACGATCACAGGATTGTGATCCTACTACAAATCCACCACTGCAGACTTATCGGGACTTATCCGTTGGAAATCATACAACTGAGCAGTCTTAGCGGAATACTGCGCTCTCTGAGTGCTTTTCTTGTTATCTTTGCCTCTTTTGTCAACAGCTATCTGTTATTTAGTTGTTTATGGCTGAATGGAATCTTTGAAGTGGTCTGACATTGCCAAACCCATCTCCACACTGCTGTGTTAGAGAATGGTTTGACTGCACTACATTATCAAAAATGTCTGTTCGTATTTTTTTAAACCAATCACAATAATCACGGGCGGCGAAAAGCCCACAAGTCAAATTGTTGGCGGAGCTTGCATTTCCAACATGCAGGTTTCTGTTTACAGGTTGTTTTGTTGTTTCCTGCAGCATTAGAGGGGGCAAAGCTGTGGAGGAAATGACATACTTGGAGCCTACAACTGGCGAGTCCAGACTATTTTTAGGGAAATTTTTAAAAAAAGAGAAGATAAGAGACATCACCATTCTGTCTGTATAATCCTGCTCTGCAAAAATGACATCCCGATACAACTAAACTACCATTTTTACATTCTAAAATAATTCTTTTTTCTCCCCAAAAGTTAGTCTGAAGGAGCCACAAAGTCAGTGGATGTGTATTTTTTAAAGTTACTTTCAGAACCTGCAGTGAATGCCCTTACACGGTACGCACTGTTTCATGCAGTGTGCACACAATTAGAACAAACTATTTCATCATAATATTGAGGCTTTAACTAGTCTGTAATAGGCTGTCTTTGTGGTGTCAACATCTCAAGCTAATTTATATTTCCATGAGACACTACGACTTCACTAAGCAGAGGATTGTGAGTCAAAATGGGCACAAAAAAAAAGCATGCCGGCACAGATACTGCAAAAATCTGACCAGATGTAGTTGGACATCCTGGTATTTTTAGCATACAGCATGTGACATACTCTATATTGGGACATACCGGTACTAAACCTTTTTCTTTTGAATAGTATTTAGTGTGGTAGTATGGATATTGGAACTCTAGGGTTTGTCTCATGCATTTTTCATCATCTGAAGCCCAGTGCAGACGTTTGCACACAGTCCAGAATATGTTTTTGCACGGCTACAAGGACAGGAGTGCACGTGCTTGGCAGTAGTGTTCATGCAGGAAATAGGAAGATGTCGACCTATTCTGTGTTTGGAGTCCTTCAAACAGACAAAACAGTACTGGAATGCCAACGCTTTTGTATATGCAGTGTCTGTCGCAGTTCATATGTCCACCAGGGATTATAACCCAGACTTAAGCCTGCAACAAAGCGACTTAAGTTTCACGGTTCAGTTTAGGAAAACATCATCGTTTAATTTAAAACACAATCTGCTGAAGGCATGTTTGAAGGTTTTTCTCCTTTTTCTGGGTTACCGTGTTAATGAGTCACCCTCAATCTAATATATGATTGATTAGCTGACAATGTCCAGCAGTAAAGCAATGAAATAAATGACAAAGACGTGTATCTACTGTATTCACTCATTATTTAGAATGCTGCTTAGTTGTACAGGGTGTCCTTAAAGTCTGGACACATAGGAAATCTCATTAACTCTATATTTTTTTGCCTCCACGGATTTATTACGGCTTTTTTTTAACAGAAGAAAGAGTTAAAGTGGTACTTCTCAGTGGACGTGCAGGATAAACATATAGAAAGACAGCAGATTCATTTCATTTCCTTTCATGAAAATATGTATTTATGTGTCCAGACGTTGGGGACACCCTGAATAGGAGCATAATTCTTAGAAGGCCGAACTGTGTTCACAGAATATGAAGTAAGCATTAATAGAAACAGTCTGGCTCCTTTCAAAGGTAAGGAGAAAAAAAAATCAGCCTTCTAGCTCCACTAAAGATGATTTCTTATCACATTATATCTCTTTTGTTACATCCATAGACTAGAAAGTAGAGAAGCTGCTGGACAAAGACCAGGCGAGCTGTTTTCACTCTTTATGCTACAATAAGCAAACTGTCTTTAAATTAACAGACATGAGAACGGTGTCAATCTTTTCATCTGACTGTTCAAAAAAGACAAATAAGTGTATTTATCTCATCAGCATTCCTGATGCGACATAACAACTTTGCTACTGATGATCTAACCTGCGCTTCACCGCTTCATTTTTCATTTATTTGCTGCGAATCAAAGAGCAGCTGCACTCAGCGCGCATTAGTCAGAAGGTGAGGGAATACTTTGGAAAGGTTGTCAGTCAATCAAAGAACATTTGGCACTCGATTTGAGATGTAATAACGAATAAAATCTGTCAGCTGAGGTCTGACGTGTTTCTGACACGAGCTGCGCCTCCATCTGACAGTGCTGTGATTTTTCTGAAGTTAACTGCAGCCGTCCCGCTCACCGCCATACCGTGCTCCGCATTTAAATTCAGCACGAGTTTTGTGCCCGACAGATGGTCGGTGTGTTATGTGTGCAGCATATGAACTGTTGATTGCAACATTTGCATGAATTATTTGACTTCCCGTTCTGCCTGAAAAAATGTCTTTTTTCCAAGACACAATCTGCTGCACTATAATTCTTCTTGGCAGTCGAAATAACAAAAAAACAGCAATATGCAAAATCAACTTTGGTGCCGTTTTGTTTTTTAAATGCAGAAATGGACAGCATATAGACTAATGTAGCTCACACAGAAAAGTGCTCCTTTCTACCTCAATCAATGTGACTGTAGCTTGTTACTTCCGAAGTAATTTCTCTCAATTCATCGTGAAAGAAGCCGAGGCCATCTGCCAACAGAGCTTTCAGCGAGATGAAAATACTGCAAGCTGTGTGTGCGTGCTTTCACAGGCACGCATCACGTCATAAGCGTGTTGTGTGCAGGTTTGTATGTGGGTGTCAGTTCATTTATATATGTATTTGTGTGTGCGTACATGTGCTTGTGTGGATTTCTTTGCTCGTGAGATGCGGTTTAAAGGGCTGGAAGACGGCTGAAGCATAATAGCTTCAGGTACAAAGTGTCAGATCCCCACAAAAGAGGGGAAGGGATTGAGTGGGAGGTGAGTGTGTGTTGGTGAGTAAAAGTTGTGGCAGAAGGATGGACGACGGATGGAGGTAAGGTGAGGAGGAGGCGGAACATCAAACGGTGAGGATTTCGGTCTCTCTGCGGCCCTGCCTACTGAGCAGCTAACTGCAGTTCAAATTCAGGGCTGTGTTCAGTTTAGCTATCGACTCCCTTATGTTTGTGTGCATGTGTCGGCATCCTGGGTCCAATCCCAGCCTCCACACTCGCTGACTTTGAGGCACATTCCCTCCAAGAGTGTCAGAGCTCCAGGCTGTCCCACTGTCAATTTGTCAAGTGCATTAATTCTCTGAAGCACAGTTTCTGACACTGTTATGCTCTCTTTCTGGGAGTCCACATATCTGCTCACTCTCCTGACAGACTTGCTCCTAGTTCAGTGGGAAACTGTTAACATATAAATGTGGTTTTCCAACCGCCACGCCTAGAAAATGTGCAGTATTGAAGCGTGGATGGTGCAGGGAAGGAATCAGCGAGGAAGTTTATCTGTAAGTGACAGCATCTGACTGCTCATTCAATCCAAAGGGCTGATCAAGGCATTTTTTTTTAGCTTATCTGTGTTGGAACAAACCAAAGCCCGATTCAAACACAATTCATGGCTTTAGGCTAAGGATGCAAATTATCCTGACTTATCTTACTAGTTATTGGCAACACTTATCAACCAATGATCAACGGCACAAACTGAGCATAGGAAACATTTGATAACACTGTTTTGGTCAATGAACACATGATTTGAGCCACAAGAGCTCTGTTTTATATGCATATAGGGTATAGGAATGCTTTCTTGGTTAATTCCAGCTTGTTTTAAACACATGAGCTGTGACCAGAGGTCATTAAGTGCCTCAGAAGTCTTTGTCACGGTGCCCATTGCTAGCTAAACCCCTACAACGCTCTCTGCTTGGCAAGATGAACAGCCTGTAGTCTGAGTGATGCCTCCTCTGGTCTCTGCAGTAGTAAACACAGAGATGCTCCACCTGGTGGTACAGCCAGGTACTACAGCCAATCAAGAATACATTTTCTGTGAGGTTCATTTCTCGGGAACAGCAACGATATTTTTGGGGCATGTTTAATTGTCCCAAAATGTCAGAAACCAAAAAATCCCAATAAACATTGTTTGAATGTCATTATTTTACTCCATTACTAATCATTTCAAGCAATATTCAGGGTAGTGTTCTTTACCTCTCACAGATGATGGTCTAATGAGGATAATTCACTTGTTTTTAATTTTAAAAAACGCTAAATGTTAAAACTTTTTTTTTTAATGGACACTAGAATGACCTACATATAAAATACACTTGTTTTACATGACACTGATTTTTAAAAAATGTTTATATTTTGTTTTTTTAACCTTAAAATTGGTCAGTTTGACCCGCAACATAACAGAAAAGTTAAGCAGAGGATACAGGTTTTCTCTGTCTTTTGGAGCTTTGGAGCCACAGTACACCCTACTCTCTAGAGTCTAGACTACATTTCAGACAGTCTCTACAGGAGCTTTACAACAGGGTTCAGTGATATAAAAATGTACATTTTTTTTCTTAATGCATTGCAGAGCTTTTCATTTTTCAAGCACATACACCAGGTTCATTTTGGAAACTTCAATGTACTTCAAGTGCATATTATCAATGAAAAATGTATTGTATTGGAACTTGGTATTGGCAAAAAATAACTAAATAATAAATAATAAATGACCCTAAGGTGGTTTGGGGCAAAAAAAAAAACTTAAGTAGGATGTTCTTAATTTTCAGTCAAAGATAGGATTTACAGATGTTTAGGACTTTTCTGACTATTGATAGTTTGTTAAAATGTATAAACACTGAAATGCCACAATCCAAGCAACATGTCCGGCCATTAGGAGCACCCATGGACTCACACAAATGCACTTTAGCTGCGACTTAGTAAAGTCAGTGAAGGTTTAGTTCTTCAGCTTTAGAGTGTGGACTGGAATTAGTCGCTAGTTTATTGGTAAGGCCATGCTTATAGTCATTTCTGCAGCCCAAAAACTTTATCTGCACAATGACTATGCTCCAAGATCAGCTGTCCATGTGGTCAGAATTAACGTGCATGCACAGAAACACATAAATGTCAAGCTACTGTGCATGTACACAGAACAAGAGCTGTCCAATTTATGCATCTGCAAAGGAATGTAGTGAAGGCTTAAGTGTAAATGTTGAAGCAGAGCAGGTATGGAGATGAGCAGAAAACGCACATCTTAAGTTTTGAATTGTTTTGAAGTTGCATATGAAGCGAACACTCAGCTTTTGGATTCACAGCAGGTGGTTGGTAGCAAAGCGGCAACGGATTTAGAAGAGAGACGAGGTGGGAAGGAGAGAAGAAAAAATTCGGGAGTGGGAAAGGGTGATGAAGTTTGAGCGGATGAGAGGAGAAGAGAGCAGAAGGAGATAACAGAAGACAGAAGAATAAAGGAGAAGAGAGGAGGTGAGAGGACAAGGAGATGAGGGAGTTGAAAGAGGAAGAGAGGTGATGAACCAGAAGCTGATGAGAGGAGAGCAGATGAAAGAAGAGAGCTGAAACGCGAACAGAGGAGATGAGAGGAGAAGAGGGGAGGAGATGAAATGAATAGTAATTGGGGCTTTAACACTGCCAAGGATAGGTTTCCCATTCCCCCTTTGCTGTCCATACTAACAACGTATACAGCGCCCATCCTGTAAAGTGGATAAACGAGTCCACCAAAGCAGTGAAATTTTACGAGGTGCACAAGTGTAAAGATTCAGGATAAAGAGCTGCAGCCTCTTGTTCGTCTCTGTCATATTATGCCGATAAAACGCCACGCTGCTGTGACTGCAGGCTGCCGTGACGTCTGTGTGGATGACAGATGCCCTCTCCTGCAGCTTCCTTTCTGGGCCAATATCTTTGAACCTGTTCAAATCCTGCCGTCTCACTGTTCCTCCCAGCACACCTGTTTTTCCCCCTTTATTCATCCCCTTCTGTTCCGGAGAGCGAGACAACGTGGAGGCTCACACACATAATTTCTAAACCCGGGAATTGACTTGGAAGGCGAGCGTTTAGTCTTATCTGACACGGAGGTGGAAAAGACGGCGCTCTCAGACTTGATGGGAAAAACCTTTCAACATACAGATTTAACTCCGGCTTGAATCACAATCACACTAATGCTACGGCTGCAATGGAAATGATAATGTATGGTAAGGTGTGTAGATTGCATTACAATAAGGTGCACTGAGATGCAAAGCAGGTAAGACAGTTGTTATAAAAGTTAAGTTTGGTGTCGGTGGCAAACACAGCATCTAGTAGAAGTTCTGCTGCTGTGGTTTGACACAGTTTAAAGCTGCTGTAATTTATAGATTAGCAATCAAATCAAATGTGTAATGTGAAGAATTCAAGACACCTGTAGTGTCAAGATAAATAGAACTTGACTCTGCAGTTGTTGAAGTGTCTTTAAGCTCATTGTTTTGGCTCTTATGACTTGCAATTTCAATTTGAATTCACCTTATCTGCTCTCAGTTCTGTTATTTCCAGCAGGAGTTGAAAAGCCTGCTGAGCATCAGACAAAATGTGGCTTTTCGCTGCAGGAACTCCCTTTTAGCCTTTGTACTATTGGATATGACAGTTTTAACCTTTAAGTTAACTCTAAATGTGCCAAACAATGACAAATAATATTAGTTCCTGGACATAATTCCAGTTTTATGAGCATGTAGGAAATAGAGCAATGGAGGTTTTGTATTTTAGACTTTATGGCGACACTTGTTTTGTTTGAATTTAACCAATCAGTGCAATCTTCTCCAAGTTCAGCCATCAAGACCTGCATAGATGTTTTTTCTGTGTCAATTAGAACCTTTTCTCCCTGAAAATAGCGACATGCGATGCTCTAAAATGGCATTTTTGCAGTTGAAACATGCAGCTTAAAGATAACAAGCGTGAACTAAGTGGTGCATTTAGCAGCTAAACTGTCAGATACAGTATAAATCTTTGGAGATGATCAGGATGGAAAACAGAAATGAAAGAGAGTAAACACTGGGTGTTTTCAAGTGGTCAGAATAATTACTTCACATAAATTCAAACAAAGATGCCAACAGGCAAAGCTTTGCTACCATATTTTGACTTTTGAAGGTTTTATCACTGTTGGATTTCAAATGGTCAAGAATAAATTAGGTCAGTGCTGATCTTCTGATCTTTCTCCGGGATTTATTTATGTGGACGCCTGCTGGCATGGATGCATATATTCCATCACACTGCTCAACAGGTGTAGTTTTAATAGGTGGCAGCCCTCCCGTTAGGCTCACCGCCGGATCGTTTCAAACACAAAATGTGGATCCAAAAACAAGCACGGAGCTCAGTTTGGTCTGGATCTGCTATAGCCTGCGTCTTCTGCTCCGCTGGGAATAATCTTCTGGTAAAAATGGATCTGAGTTCAGTACAGACGGGAGGTTTATGCCGCTTTTGTCTTTTAGTTCCTGCAGAGATCCTGATTCACATATTGTTTTTTACACTCTACAGAGGGATGTGTGCAAATGTGGAACTGATGTGGAAGGAAGATGCGATGTTCAGCAGCACTGCTTGTTCGTCTCCATGTTTCCCCACTTTGCAGCATGTATGCACATCAGCGGGGGCTTGATAAATGAATGATGCCGCTTGCTTGCAAACTGCAGCCAGATTTATGTTCAGACGTGGCTGATAGGGGGATCTCTGCCAGGAATTCTTGATTGATTTTCGCAGCTTTGTGATCAGATCTCAATGCGGCGCAAATTGGACGTGAGGATCTGGCTGCCCCTTTGTTCTACCCACAGCGTTTGTGACCCCAACGCCGACTGACGTAGAAGAATCCGCCATCTTGTGCACCCCCCGATGTCACAAATAGGCTGACCTGCCTTTGTCCTCCCCTTCTCCAACCCTCCATCTGGCTGTTTTTCCTCCTCTTCCTCTTGTTCTCCTGCTCTTTGCCACTCTTCACCATCTGCCATATACGCTGCATCTATGCGTGTTTGTGTCACTGCCTGTTATTATTTGTCCAGGTTTGCATGTGATATACATTATAGCCCTGAATCCCCCGTGTGTTTGTGCCTTTGGGGACCTGTGCATGCCATAGGGCTGCAAATATAAGTTGGTGTCGTGCCCTCATTCCGTCGATTTCGCTTTCATTTTCCCCACACACAGCGTTTGTTTTAAATGCGAGCAGGAAACAATGTGGACTTCCACGGGGTTAAATATTAATGAGAAGAGCCACAATCAATGAACATGTGTGGCTGGTTTTTGTTGTTTTGCAGAATATGACACACCTTTTCTCTTTTATATAAACCCCCAGGAGGGATGCAGATTCTAAGACATAACTCTGCAGATGATGACGCCAAGGGGAGGAGAGGGAGGATGGGGGGAAGACGTAAAGCCCTCCATAAGTTTTTGTTATTTCATAGGCAGCCTTGGGTGGATGGATTATTCATGGGTTGGGAGAAGGGGGAGCAGAGCTGGGAGATATGGAGGTGGAGTGGAGAAAGGGAAAGAAAGACAGACAGAAAGGCAGAGAGAGGGATTGGCCTGAGAAAACGACTGAACTGTGATCATAATTACGCTGCAGCGGCTTCTAAATCAATCACACAGACACACCAGCCTGAATAAACATGATCTGCTTTTCATCGGATAGATCCATCAAACATGAATGTACGCACAGGTGCAACTGCATAAACATGACACAGCTAAAACACACACACACACACGTTTAACTGGAATTAACTCACAGCATCACTAATGTGTATTCAGCAGATTATAGTTGCAGCTGAGTGTCGACTTTTTTACTGAGTTGAGTACACAGTCACGACTGAAGTGTGTGTTGTGTACACACCGCTGAATGTTACAAAGCTGATAAGAAGTGCTTACACACACACACACGTCCACACACACACACGTCCACACACACACACGTCCACACACACACACGTCCACACACACACCCTCCACTCCAGTCGGGTGGACACTGAGAGTTTTGCCCCGCCGCTGCATCGCTCACCGTGAAAACACTCGCACACTCCTAAGTAAGTCAACACACACTCTGACAAGGAGAATCACGCAGCGAGGCGAAAACACAGAACCAGTGACATAAATATAAAATGGCGTAAATAATAAATAAAAACTATAAAACAGTATCTCTCCACACACGGCTGCTCACCCTAAAAATCCTTTCTTCTCAGACCGGAGATCTAAATCAGCCTGTAAAACGAGAACACAAACGCAGGCAGCGGATTGAAGCAAAGAACACGAGGCAACAACTGTAATAATCTCGGTGTCGCTACGTGTGCGAGGCCTGGGCAGAATGCCAATGACCTAAAGGTAAAAGCTGCAGCGAGACGAGATCAAAACAGACGGAAACACTCTAACGCAAATTATAGCAACATCCCATGCACGGGGCAAACATATAAAAGCTGTACATCCATGAACATACAAGAAACAAAATGGGGGAAAAAACGTCTCACACATGGACACACAAACGCAGTTACTCTCACACACACGAGCACTAAAAGGTCAATGGTGTAATTCTTTGCTGTCAGAGTGTGTGCTACTGTTGTGTGCGCTGCAGACAGAGGCGAGCTGACCACTTGTAATTTGTTGTGACCTTTACAGTGTCAGCTAACAAAATGAAGAGCCTGTAGGCTGACATCTGCTCTCACTAATGTCTGGGTGTGTGTCGGACATATGAGGTCTGGAAGCTGGTGGCAGCAAACACTGAAAAATTTAGGAAAGTCTTAGAAGTTCCTGCTACGAAAAGGCTCAGCGGCATCGGCTGACATCAGTGTTTCGTGTTCTTGCTGGAGATCAATACAAAAAGAACAACCAGAGGACGATTGGAAATGTGTTTACTCATGATCCTGCACAGCGTTTTGGGTAAAAGGTCTTTCCTGTCTGTACAACTTCTGCTTTTGAGCTCTTGGGATGCCTGTTTCTGAATGTGACTAAAACACAATACAGACTGACTGACGCTGTGATGTCAGGTGAGATGCAAACAGGCAGAGATGCAACAAGAGACGCCACTTTTTTTTTTACACCTCCTTTCTCTCGTTTGACCCGTTTCCCGCGTGCTGCCTTTGCTATGCACCTTTATCTTTTGACAAGCAAAAAACATGCCACAATAACAGTGATTAAAGGTTGCGTGATGTGAAAGTAGCAACGCTGTCTGAAGCTGCTGCCGTCGCTGCTTTTGTGCGAGTCTTTGTAAGTGAATTACAGGCAGGTCTCTGGGTGCTGCCCGTTAAAACGAAGCCACATTCAAATGTTTTGCTTTCAACGTGGCTTTTCTTTTTCTCTCCTTCACTGAGACTAAATCACTTCTACCTAGCAATAGTCAAACGCTCGCACTTAATCATCATCACGGGATTTTACAAGGTCAGTCGTTGCGCTTTTAAATCCTAAATGATGTCAAAAAATATGTTCAGTCGCAGCAATCAGTCAAGCATTACTTTTGGAGCTTAATTTTAGTGTCAGGTTGTCAGGTGTTGAAAGTAGCATTTAGCTGTTGCACGTGTTGGTAATATTTGGCACGCTACATGTGTCACAGTGACAAAAGAAGCATTTCTGCCTCCCTGAACAGCCGATGCATCCCGGAGCTTGAAAGTAGGACATGCTCTTACAAGATGGCATTTCAGGTGAACACAGAAACCAGAATTACTACTTTATCCTCACATGCCACCACCTGCCACATCTGACCAGGGTTGACCTTTGAAGGTTTGGATATTCAGCGTCATCACAGCACCATTTTAGGCAATTTAGGCATTTGCGTGGATGTGATTTAGACATGATTATGGCCAAAAGTGGATTTTTTACCAAATCTGACAAAATTCCCTCCAGATGTTCCTGATATAGAGTGTTCACGAGTTCAATTACTGCCAAAAATATAATTTATAAAGTCACCTCTACCCAAGTCAGGCTCACTGGATGCTGACTTTGAGTAGAAGTCATCCATTGGCTGCACAGTTCATACTAATTTCTAGTTCTTTTCTGCTATATATGAGTTATTGCTTTCACCATTTTCCACTTCACTGCATCAAAACAACATCAACAACCTTGGAGCAGTGCCCTACACACTGGAAATATCAAGTGTTCTCAAGGATTTGGGTTGTGAGGTAAGACAGTCGAGCTAATGTGTTTTTTTTTTCAGTGTATGTGGTGCCTCCCTGCTTGCAAATGTTCCACCAAAACAAATCTGTCTTTACTATTTTAAAGGGACACCATTTGTGCAGCTTGGGCACAGCTTCGCCCAATACGATTCTGATTAATTTAAAGAAATACAAGCCAGAGTGTTTTGTCTTCCTAAAGAAAGAGTGCTAACGAAGTGCAGTTAGACCATTTTGTGCTGTAGAATCGTCTGACTATGTGGAACCACAATGATGTTGTCCTTTCACCTGAAAACTGAATCAGTTTACCTTTGAGTCCAAGTGAGCGTTTGTTTGAAATCTGACGAAATTCCTGCTACTCCTTGTGTTTTCTAAATCCCCTTTGCTGCAGGAAACAGCAACCTTGAAGCAGAAATGATTTGGATTGTGCAGTACAGCTGCCTTATCAATGTTTGTTTGTTTTTTGTTCCACATACTTGGTGCCTCCCTGCATGCAAATGTTCCACCAAAACAAGTCCCTCTTCAATATTTTAAAGTGACATCATTCCTGCAGCTTGGGCTTACTTCCACCCAATAGGATTCTGATTGATTTAAAGAATTACAAACAAACCAGAGCCTTTTTTCCCCTAAAAAGAGACTCAAAAAAGGGTTCGGTCGGCTATGTGAGACCATTTTTATGTTGACCAGCAATCTCAAATTTTAATCAGTTCATCTTTGAGTCTGAGTGAGTGTTTGTTTCAAATTTGACAAGATTCCGACCTGATATAAAGCGTTCATGAGTTTGGTTATTGACAAAACATGCTTTGTGAGGTTACATTAACGTCAGCCTGACCAATCAGATGCTGTCTTCCTGTATAAAGCTGCCATTGATCATTCATTTCATAGGACTTTCTACTCCTCTTTTGCTAACTAATATGTAGAACTGCTTTACAAAACTTCACCATATGTAATGAGGTGTCCATGCTAGTGTTTTTTTCATGTGAATTCTCCATTTTAATGTCAGAACTCAAATGTTATACCAAAACTACTCCTCTGGCTCGATTTGAAAGGGATACCATCATGGCAGCTTGGGCTTAGCTCCGCCCAGTGAGATTCTGATTGGTTTAAAGAAATACGAACGCATGACATTTCCCACCCTTTAGTTAACCACTCTGTGCTGTTGAGCGGTCTGACTGTGTAAGACTAATCTAATCATTTCATCATAAAGTCCTACTATCTTCTACAAAATCTGAAGAATTTCCATTAAGGTATTAAAGAGTGTGCAATCAAAAAGGCGTGCCAGATGGACAGACACATGACTGGACGGACAACCTGAAAGCATATTGACACCAGATAGAGGAGGGTATTTTTTTCCTGAATCTTTCAGTAACGCCATGAATGAAGGTAGAGGTGTTGAAAAGGATGAACAGAGTGAGGTCAAGATGAGAGATTTCCTTTACAGAAGTTAACTTTGTACAGTAAATGGGAAAAGGCATGAATGAGAGACAGGGTTTGACCTGAGAAAATGATTAAAGAACTGGTTATCCACCGTTTATTGTGCTGCTAGAACAACTTTTTTCTTTGCACTTCTCTGTTCTACAAACTTTTTACTGGTTACTTTTTGTCTGTTCATTGATTGAATCCAGCTTCAGTTCAGTTTCTTGAATTTAATTTCTGTTTTTCTAACCGTTTCATCATTCTTTTTGTCAGCAACATGCCTTTGTTAGACAAAATAGTTTTCAATTTTGGCACCACAATTCTTTTTTTCCTACTTTTTTTCCACTGAATTACCTTCCTTGTTCTCTAACTTATGAATGCAGCCCCATATGTTTATGTCAGAGTGTTCTCGGGCAGTCTGAGATCTACAACATGGCTGACTTTTTTCTGTTTTTTTGGCCAGAAACAACAGATACAACATTTATGGTGCACTTGACGTAGCTTTAATTCATCATTAATCCTATTAATAAGAACATGAATGGTAAGGAGAATAAAACAGATGAAAAGCATTTTTCAGCACCACAGAGAGACGCTGTTTAATTCAGCAGTAATACCCTGGTAGTGCACTTTAATGCTCACAGAAAATGTGTTCAGTGAAAAAAATGTTATTATCTGTTTTATTAAAGCAATCTGTATGCCGACTACAAACAGAGAAAGGAATAATGGGAGTTCAGTGTGCAGGCTGAGTGGGAAGTTTGTTCTTTATCTGGTTTTGAGTTAAAGCAAGTGAACTTTAGCGCTTCTGTGCTACAATAGTGACGGCAACAACAGCATGAGGACGGCTTTATTAAGGGGAATTAGTGATGAATCACCCTCATGCATCAAGAATACCCTAATTTTACACACGTTCTGTGACAATGAAGATGCAGAAAAATAGAAATACATGGCAAAAATAGCAATTTGTCAATATTCACAATATCACAAATTATGTTTCCAGATGAGGCTGCACAGTGGAGTAGTGGTTAGCACTTTTGCCTTGCAACAAGAAGATCCCCGTTTCAAATCCCGACCTGGTCCTGGGATCTTTCTGCATGGAGTTTGCATGTTCTCCCTGTGCATGCGTGGGTTTTCTCCGGGTACTCCGGCTTCCTCCCACAGTCCAAAATTATGCTGAGGTTAATTGGTGACTCTAAATTGTCCGTAGGTGTGAATGTGAGTGTGATTGTTTGTCTGTATATGTAGCCCTGTGACAGACTGGCGACCTGTCCAGGGTGTCCCCTGCCTTCGCCCGAGTCAGCTGGGATAGACTCCAGCACCCCCCGCGACCCTAGTGAGGATAAAGCGGTGTATAGAGGATGGATGGATGGATGGATGTTTCCAAATGAACTCGTGCTCTATTAGAAAAAGCTCCCCTGTAGTTCACTTCCTCTCTTTCAGCAGCAGATCTCAAACTGATCCATCTTGTGTGTGGGAGGAAAAATGTATGTTGTTTTGGACAGAAGCATCTGCCAGAATAATACTAAACACTATTTACTGTGATGGAATAAGGCTGGATGATATAGTGGAAAAGCCCACACAATAAAATGATTCATTTCAGTTGATATTGGCACTTATTTATGATTTCTAAAGACTTATTTTTAAAAAAGAATGGGAGTAAAAGGCTTGGTTTGAATTTAACCACACTGACAAAGGCAAATAGGTTAATACATTTTCACACACCAAAGAAAGCATGAATAGAGATAAAGTAATTATCTCATTTTGATACACTCTGAATAGAAAAAGCTCAGAGAATCGGCTTTTAGGTAAACTGACTGAACATCAATAGCATCTAATCTGTGTTAACGTAAAAAGCTGAATTCAAAAGTTTTACAAAATGTCTACAACTGAAAAGAGTTAGCCACCTGGATCGTAGATTTGCGATACAAGGACACTATTTTAGTTTGGACCCAACATCAAGTCCATCAGTATTTAAAGTACACCACTGGGAGAGTGTTGTTTGGTTGGAGGTCTAAAGCGAGGTTCAGACAAGGAGGGTTTTGTGAGCATTCAAGTGGTATCGCAACTGCTCACCTCGTACCTGTGATGGAGAAGGTTCAGCCTATGACCGACCAACCCCTTCATCATGTGTTGCTGAAAAACAGACAACCTGCGGCAATTATTTTATCTGTTTGCGTGTCCTCCATAGCACACTCCACCATCAACCGATAGAAAAAGCTTGAGATTTGTTTATGCAACTGAACTGATTTTTTCATGAAGTACTTTCATGGTGGTTTGCAGCTGATACATTTAAATTAAACTCATTCTATCGATTAACTTCCTTATTACAGTTGATGAAGTGCCTATTACTGGTACATACTGCTCTCGCTTTATCTCCAGGGCCTATAATGGGAACTTAGGATGTCCTGATACCAATCCTGAGATTGGGATCAGGGTCATTTAAATCAGCTGTTCAAGTGATTGGTATTGGCATGAGCCTAAGCACAGTCATTTGTTTCTGTACACTGCCACACAGGTGTCGTACATTTGGAGTAAGTGTTCTTAATAACTGCAGCATTATGAATTAATAATCATTTAAAATAAAAACTGAGCACGCTTGAAATCTGTCCTGTCCTGATATTGTTGTTTTAGGCCACAGACAACACATGATACAGACTGCAAAAATGGCCTGTTAAATATGCCCCGGGGAAATAGGAACATTGTCACTTTGAATTCTGGCCGGAAGTCTTTAAGTGTCACAGAAGACTTTGTCATGGTTGCCTTTCAACAGCAAAATTCCGAAAAAGCTCTCGGAACTGCCTGTCGTCTGAGCGATCACTTCCTCTGGTTGCTACAGTGTTAAACAATAAGAGGTTTCACCTGGTAAATAACCTACAATCCTTTGGAGTGTGTATTATTTTGGAAAATGGTATCAGGTACCTAATACATGATTGGATTGGAGCCTAAAAATCTTGGCTAGTACATCCCTAATGGAAACACTAACAGTTATCTGATAAAAACTGACATCCCACTCCACATTACAAGGTGCTAAGGACCTTATAGGTGTGCCGTCATGGATGATAACACATAGAATCTGTGCAACATGTGACAGAAAATCCTGAGAACTGGCATTCTTCCACTTCACAACTGAGAGGCGGCAGCACAAATATTGCACTGCTGAAAGCTCATTAGTGAAATAAAACACGTCTGATTGACTAAGTGCTGGTTTGAAAATTAACATGCAAATTGAGCATCTCCTCCTCACAAAAACATCTGATTGGGCTCTGGGTCATCGGTCAAGTGCTTTTAACTGCTTCTGTGAGAATTTTTCATGCGAGGGCTCGACTCTGACATGGGCTGTGCAGTTTAATTTTAATTGCCATGAATTCTTCATGTGGCTTTTTGTGAGCCATTAAAACCAAAACACGATGCCCACTGTGGAAAGCGGTGCAACCAGAAACTCAGTATTTGAAAAACACAGATGATTGTATCCCCAAGGTTACCGCCATTTAGTAAGAAAAGGTTTTTGCAAAGACTCGGCACCTTAAAAGCGGCCGGCGTCATTTATATTCATACCATCAATCACTTCTTAAATGGGGTCAACTCCTTCCAAATGCTCGGTGTCACTCCTGAATGAAAAGGTCTTTGCGTGACTCACACTTTTAAAAACATAACCCGCTGAGTGTTTCTCTCTCATGTCGCCAATACCTATCTAATAGCGGTAGACAAATTCTGGTTTTCAAATTGGAGTGCTCTCATTTTGAAATTAGAAGCTTTGGAGAAAACACCACAATAAATGTCAGAGTGTTTCTTTTGGAGTGGAGTGGAAAATGCACACCGACAGAACATCACACTGCAAACAGAAACCACTCTTTAAACTTCGATACTACAAACTGGCTTTTGGAAGGAGACAAAATGACAGCATGGATTGTGTTTGTTCTCTCTGACAGCCGCTAAAACTGCTGGTAAAACTTTCTAATTTATATAAACACAAGACTGAATGAGTTTGTGAGAAGGTGCTGCTTGTTGTAAAATCAGACACAAAGCTGTCATCATTTATGGCATTTCAGTGTCTTTGTATTCATTGTTTTAGTTTAGTTTTGGCAATTCTTCTTAAGAGCATCAGCACCAGGCAGGTAATTTCAGTGAAAGGCTATGAAGGTTCATATACTATGCTAAATAACCTTTACTATTAACATCAGAGTGACAAAGTTAGCAAAAAATTGTGCACATAGTGGAGCTTTACCAGCTAATAAAGTTAGATATGTTCCCCATGAGCTGGTGGAGACCAAAACAGAGCTAATGTTAAAGAGTGACTGTTGGACCTACAGCAGCCAGGTGCAACATTAAAACCACCTGTCAAACATTGCGCAGGTCCCCTTTATGCCATCTAAACAGCTCTAAACCAACCAGGTCTGGACTAAACAGATCTCTGAAGGCATCCTGAAGGTTTCTGGCAACAAGATTTTAGCAGCAGATCCTGATTGTTTTGACGAAGGGCTTCTATGGATTGGGTTTGTTTATCCAGAACATCCCACAGATGCTCCAATAGCCACATTTAATATGCTACCTGCCCTTTTTACCAAACAACAGAATAGCAAAGTTAACTAAAAGTTGTGTATGTAATGGAGCATTGTCAGCGAAAAAGTAAGATATGTTTCCCACGATTTGTTTGACACCAAAATGTGGCTAATGTTAAAGAAGAGTGACTGTTGGGCCTACAGCAACCAGCCGCAACATTAAAACCATCTGTCCAATATTATGCAGGTCCTCTATATACCATCTAAACAGCTCTAAATCAATCAGGTCTGAACTCCACAGATCTCTGAAGGTATCCTAAAGGTTTCTGGCAGCAAGATTTTAGCAGCACATCCTGGAAGTTCTGACATAGGGCTTCCATGTTTATCCAAAACATCCCACAGAAATCTGGAGGTCAAGTCAATGCCTTAAATTCTTCATTCTGTTCCTCAAGTAATTCCTGAACAGTGTTTGTAGTGTGGCAGGGAGCAATAACCTGCTGACAGATACCAAAAAGGGGCGTACTCAGTCTGCAGCACAGTTTAGGTAGGTGTCCAACTAACACAAGGTTTCTCAACAGAACATTGCTCAGAGCATCACACTGCCTCTGATACTTTGCCTTCTTCCCCTAATGCATCCTGCTGCCATATTTCCCCGGCTAAACAACGCATCCAGCCATCCACACAATCAGGTTCATCACCTGAGGCCATCTTGTTTCATTGTTTCATGGTCCAGTTCTGATGCTCATATGTCCATTGTAGGAACTTTCGGTGGTGGACAGAAGTCCTGACACATCTTCTAAAACCTTTCTATCCGAGCAACATTAAGTTTTTCAGCAATTTTTTTGCGAGTATTTCAGTATTTCTTCTGTGGGATCAGCCTTTGCTATCATCATTTGTCAATAAGCCTTGGGCACCTGGTCCACCAGACCCAATCATCTGGCCCTTGCCAAAGTCTTTTAGATTGTTGTACTCTTCATATCTTCCTGCTTTCAAGGCATCAACTCCAAGACCTGTGTGTTTACTTGCTGCCTAATATAACCAACCTCTTAACAGGTGCGACTGTAACAAGATAATCAGTGTTGTTCTCTTCACCTGACAGTGGTTCTAATGTTGCGGCTGATGAACAAGATGCGTAATTAAACAGCTTCTTCCTAACATGTTGGCCTCAGTGTTGTACTTTAAGCTTGTTTAGCTGCATCAGAATGTCCAAAAATGAGCAATTGGAGCTTTAAATGTGGGCTACAGAGATCAGTACCTACCCAAATCCCCAATCTCTCCTTACACTTAACTTAAATGTGTCAAAATAAAATGAAAAGATATGAATTACCCGCTTTAACTACTAATACAAGATTATTAGTGAAAGAGCTTTTGTATATCTAATGATGAGGGTTGAAAGCAACTGATATTATCTTAAACATTAAGATGCTGCCATTAAATCTGCCTGTACTCGTCCATACAGCACTTCCATCCAACTAATTTAATCCAGCACACTACAGTTTACAGATGAGCAGATATCATTTAACATGAAGGGAATATTGTACCTTTCACCTTTGTTGCTGGTTCCATTGTTAAAACAAGTCGCGTACAAAAGAAGTGACATTTTGTTTTGGTAAAAAATGCCTTTGCTGATGCAAATTAGTTGTATATTGACAGAATTATTAGGAGGCTGGTTGACAAAAGCACACAGAGCACTCAGACGGCAAGGACAAAAAGAAAACAGTCGCGCTCGACAGGCTCCAGAGGCCGCTGATTCACAAACCTTCACGTGCACACAAATTGCTGGGATTTGGTGTTTTTCAGTGTGTGTGTGTGTGTGTGTGTGTGTCTGTGTGTGTGCGCGTGTGCGTGAACGTGTCTCCAATCTATACACAGAGGTGATTTCCCTACAGTCTGCCTCTGATTGGATTTGGTTTAATTCAAATAAACTGAAGCCTTGATTTAAATAGAAAGCACTATAGTCTATTATGCGGCACAGTGGAGGACAGTCTCACTATATCAGCTCTGAATTGCATTAAAGCTCTGCTCAGCCTCCTTCCCTCTGAGTGACAGGCTGCTTTAACAACTCAGAGGTGTTTTTTTTCTTTACACACTGCAGGATGTAACCTATAAATGTGTGTTCATGTGTAGGTCTGGGATGATGGGAGGTAAATGGGCCACATTTATATAACACTTTTTAACCCTCTGAACCCTGAAAGCCACCAGGGGGTTTGAAAGGCATGTTATCTTTTTAAAAAATTGCCCAAATTACACCATTTATCAGAGCTGGAGACGTAAAAGCAGAAGGCATGGCTGAGTTTTCAGCTTTCTGTCAGTCTTACTCATCTGTGATGTTGCTGTTCTGTTGGCAAACTTTACCAAATCTCAAGAAAAATTATGACATTTCATCAGAATTGCTGTATTCTGCGTCTCATTTGCTCTAAATAGATTTGATAAACAGTAAATATTTTGGGCTCTTCAGTGTAACAGTGAAGTCAGCAGTAACTCACCTGCAACCAGCAGTCACATGACAAAAATTCTGTGTTTTTAGGCAGAACTGCAGGAAGTGTTTACGCCGAGCAGAGAGGAGACAAGTAGAGAAACAAATCTGAATTGTATGTAGTCATATATAGTAATTGAAGTACTTCTTTTTTCTCCAGTACTGATAACATTACAAATATTGTATATGTCAATTCAATTATTTTTTCATTTTTGTTAAATAATAAAAATAATGATATTGAATATTTTGTATTGTACATACATATATAGTTTATATATTTAAATTTGTTTGTTAAATAAAAATAGTGTTAACAATATTTTTTGCATTACACATATCTCTATGGCTTACTTATTTCTGTTCTTTGTCAAATAAAAAATATCATTAATATAAAATATTTGTTATTATACATATGTATATAATTGATTTATTTTTTAATGAAAAATAATATAGAATATTTTAAACACATATTTATGTAGTTTAACATATTTATATAATGTAATTTTATATATTTTTAACATTTATTTAATATTTTTGTATTATACATATGTGTACTCTATAGTTTACTTATGTTTTGTTAATGTTAAGCATTTGTATAACTTATAATGTCTAACAAAATGTGAATAAATATTTGTTCTATCTATCTATCTTTCTTTAAAATGGTCATATTATATTTCATTAGCATGCTTAATATTACTTTACTGCCTTATGTTTCTACTATAGTTTTGTTTTTGTTTAGTTAGGTTTTATTAATATATAGTACTTCTGTCTTATTGCTTTTCTATTTGTCACTGCATTTATTTATTCCTATGTACGTTTTTTCTGTGTAATATCTGGCAAAAGAATTTCCTTTGGGATCAATAAAGTTCCATCTTTTCTTGTGATTTCTTGTCTTATACTGCACAGAAAATATTTCTGAGTTCTCTCCACTTCTAGTCATGATTGCTCTGTTTCTATAGAGGCGCAGGACTTCATACTGCAATGAAAAATATCCAAACAGTGAGTAAAAAGTGACAGGAACAAAAAACTCCCATGAACTGTTTGGAGTTCAGAGGGTTGACCTTAACTAGGTTCTACAAAGCAGGAACAACTTCAGCGTCTCAAACACCGTCCACAAACACACACTCGTAATAAAACAAGCGCCGAGGCTGTGACATGCTAGGATAACTCTGGTACCACTGTACACGGCTGGAGTTGGGAGGGTGACAGTATAATAAAAGGGTTTTATTGCAGGGTGGGGGCATGTGCGGTGTGTAATAGAGTTCCAACAGGTGGGTAATTGTCCTGACGAGACAGAAAGTCCCATTAGCCCTCTGCCAAGAAGAAAAGTTGCTCCCTGCACGCTGGCTGCTGATATAGATCTATGTGTGAGTGTGAAACGGAGGTGATGTGAAAGTCTGCGAGGCGAAAGAGAGCTCCGAGAGAAGACGATGTAGAGCGTAAAGCGATAGAGAGGAAATATGAAAGACAGCTGTTTGATCATCGAAAACTAGGATCACATTACTGCAGCTCCTAATGGACCACCACACACAGCTCCTTTACATAAACACACGCTTGTTTTCTCTGATGGAAATGGACTCTTGGTGCTCGACAAGCACACAATCTACCGCCTTCAATCCTTTATGTACAAGATTTTCTTTCAAATAATGAAAAATATCAGTAAAATAATCATTGAATTGGTAATTTTCCTGACAATCATTGTCAAAGAACAAATAAAAATGTATAAAAATAAAGATTTTTAAATGTAGACATTATTTACAGTCATTCATGTAGCAGCACTTTCCCCACAAAATGATTTCCTACACATCCAAACTACTTCCTGGTTTACTTTCTGAAGGAAGCATATTTTCTGTTTGTGACATATTACAAATATAAAGTAAAAAAATAAGCTTAAGTGACTATCTATCTATCTATCTATCTATCTATCTATCTATCTATCCATCCATCATTTATTATTTGAAATCAGTGTAACAACTTTTTTTTTAAATTATCTACCACTTTTAACCCTTTTTATACATGATTTTCTTTGAAATAATGAAAAATATCAGTAAAATAATCATATTTTTGCTGATTTTCATACACATTACAAATATACAGTCAAAAATGCAGTTAAAATATGTCATTATATATGACTTACTATCTATAGAAATAAAGATTTTTGAAGTTAACAATATTTACAGTTTCTGTAATGTATTAGTATTTAACATTAATTAACATTTTTTTCAGTAATTCTCCTGGATATTATTTGTTTGTTTATTTATTATTTGAAATCGGTAGAGCAACTTTTTCTTTTTTAAATCCACCACTTTTAATCCTTAATATGCATGATTTTCTTTCAAGTAATGATAAATATCAGTAAAATAATCATATTTTTGCTGATTTTCACTCACATTAAATTGGTAATTTTACCGGCAAACATCGTCAAAGAACAAATTGACATTTCTAAAAATTTGGATTTTTTTATTTTTACAGTTTTCATTTATTTTTTTTAAGGTTAACATGTGAATAAATACTTTTATTTCTCGTGATTTACCCAAGCAGTGGAAATCCACAAAATAACAATAAATTATTATAAAAATTACAGTTAAAAACTGCTAAAAAAAAAAGTAACAAGTCTTTTCCGTCTATTTTATTGCTTAACTGTCTTATTAATACTTTTTTCTGTAATTTAACAATACATTATATATATATTAAAGATATCAATTAGGTTAGAGAATGCTTGAAAGAAATTATTTTACAGTATACCTGTCAAATAAAGATATTTTTTCCATACTGAATGAATTCCCCCATGAGAAGCCTACTAGACATGTATGACTCTACAGACACACAGATCAGATACCGGTGCTCTCTTTTGCTAATTTAATTCCGCACAGTGCACTTCACATTAGTCTTCAGCATCAGTTTAAGGTTAACATGAGAGCAGAGGCTTCAGTGGTGCAACCTGTATTTAATGCTGATAACCTTCTAATAAGGTCAGTGAAGGCAACACGGCTTATTGGATCCGTGCAGCTCAGCCTGTAACATTCTGGGGTTTAAAAAGGAGCCTTTCACTTGTGGTTTTATTGTATTAAATATCAATATATCCACTGTACTCCATACTAATTTTTTTCTGTGATTTAACTATATACTGTACACAGACACACACACACACACTTATATATATATATATATATATATATATATATAAATAAGAATACATAAAATAGACAGACAGCTGTTAGAGCTACAGCTACATAGGATCACATTACTGCAGCTCCTAATGGACAATCACACACAGCTCCCTTCAAATAAACACACACGCTTGTTATCTCTAATGGAAATGGACTCTTCATGCGACATATAGACGCGGCATCTTATAGGTTATTCCCTAATGGAGGCCGATCCACTCCAATGCCGGATACAAACACACATCTTCGTAGCACACACTCTGAGCCCATTTCTCTCCTCTCTAATGGAGCTGGACCCCTGAGAATGACAACCAGGCTGCTACGCATCAGTGGTCATTACCCACAAGGCAGTGCGTCAGGGCCGTGGGGCCGGCCGGCCGCCCACTCTCTCCGCCTTTCACCCCACATCCGTCAGAAACAGGTGCACGCTGCTGCCTGCGCTGCTCCACTATCACTCTTTATCTCCCTTTTCTGCAGGGAAGAAAGTCCGATTCTTAGTTGTTTTTTGTTTTTTTTTTCTCTCAGACCTTGTTAAAACCACCCAGTCAGGTAAGAAAGCACATTTTCTTCCGGAGGACATTTATTTTGTCCTCCTCTCCGGGGGGATTTTTGTTGACCTATGAATTAATCGGTTTGTGTACTGGCAAGCAAACAGTCTGTTGCTGACATTTGTCTCATATTAAATCACTATATACCATCATAAACAACGATACCGCAGTTTGTTTACTCCTCACAAACCATTTCATCTTCACACCCTGAACACAACTGGAAAGAATCTCCCAGTCAGAAGTTATCAGGATTCGTCTACGGTGGCCCACGGGGGACAGTGGCTACGTTCAGGAGGAAAAGGGCAGAATGTAAAAAGAGGATTCGCCTGCTTCTCTTTTGTTTCCATCCTCAGAGGCAGCGCGTGAAATTCCATGTGAGGTTTTTCTGCCTCGAGCCTAGTTAACCTCTGACCAGGAGTGAAAGCAATTTAAACAGCAAAGTAATAAAATAAAGCAGCAGAGCAACGTAAGGATTCAAAGCAGCTTATTACCATCTGAACAGGACTGATTAAAGCCCCGAAACTCAATATGAGCGGCCAAAGAAAACAAACAGGAAATTAATTGTTAAGGGACACGAAGTCTGAATGTGTTTCATCGAGCGGAATGCAGTGAAAATGTAAAAACAAAACATACCGTAAAAAAACCCCAAAGTATCAGGGGCAGACAGTGGATATATTGAAATTTAATACAATAAAACCACAAGTGAAAGGATCCCTTTTAAACCCCAGAATGTTACAGGCTGAGCTGCACGGACCCAATAAGCCGTGTTGCCTTCACTGACCTTATTAGAAGGTTATCAGCATTAAATACAGGTTGCACCACTGAAGCCTCTGCTCTCATGTTAACCTTAAACTGATGCTGAAGATTAATGTGAAGTGCACTGTGCGGAATTAAATTAGCAAAAGAGAGCACCAGTATCTGATCTGTGTGTCTGTAGAGTCATACATGTCTAGTAGGCTTCTCATGGGGGAATTCATTCAGTCCGATCCCCTGATTAAGTCGCCTAAACTAAACCAATCCAAACGAAATGTGGAGTGTCTCGCTGCACTCTAAAATGGCCTACTTTAGTATTTTCTGATCTGGTGCTTTAATTGGTAGAATAACATCTATAACACATCACAGTGTTTAAAAAATGCAGTAAATTATTCATGTAGCAGCACTTTGCCCCCAAAATGACTTCCTACACGTCAAAACTACTTCCTTGTTTACATTCAGAGGGAAGAATATTTTCTGTTTGTGACATATTACAAATATACAGTGAAGGAAACAAAACAAAACAGTTACGTCTCATGTCACATGACTTCTTTTTATAGAAATACAGATTTTTAATGTTAATGATACTTACAGTGTTCAAAATGTAGTAATTGATATGTTTTCAATGATTTTACGAGATATTATTTGTTTATTCATGTATTATTTGAAATCGATGAAACGACGACAATAAAAAAAAGAATCTACCACTTTTAATCCTTAATATACATAATTTTCTCTCAAGTAATTAAAAATATCAGTAAAAAAAATTTACATTTTCTGCTGATTTTCATAGACTGAACTGATCATTTTACTTGCAAACATAGAAAGAACAAATTACCATTCCTAAAAATGTGGACATTGTTTACAGTTTTGGACTGGTTTTTTTTCTTAAGGTTAACATGTAAATAAATCCTTTTTTACAAGTGATTTACTGAAGGAGGAGAAATCTGCAAGATAACAATAAATTGTTCAAAAAATACAGTTAAAAACTGCTAAAAAAAATAATTCAAGTCCGCAAACCATTTCCATTTTTTTGCTTGACTTCCTTAGCATTAATTTTTTCTGTGATTTAACTAGATATTATATATTTAGACATCATTTAGGGATTGTCCCAAATAAATAAAGCTAAAAAAATGCTTTGACATAATTATTTTATGGTTGATGCTACCTTATGGGTCCGTATCTGTAGACACTACCTTATTTTACAGTATCTCTGTCAAATCAAGATATCTTTTCATATATTTCATTGCGTTACTGTTGCTGCTTTTCATTTCATCCAATCATATGTTAAATGGGGCGGGACTTGTCACCCTGGTAACCCACCAAAAAGGAGGAGAAGCTTTAAGTCATTATTGAACCACAAACTGAGCGAATTTCTTAAAACTAACGGCAAAGTTTTGGTGCCTAAACAGAGAAAACAAACAAACAAACAAAAAAACTTAAGTCAGAAAATATTGATTCCACAAAGGACACTGATTTCCATAGTCAAAGATGTAGGAGAAAAGTTGCAGAAATCTTTGCGCAGCTCAAAGCGACGTGATCTTTGAAAATGCTCTGCAAGTGCATATTGACGGTCCCTTGTTATGAGAGCAGCGCATTTCCTCTGTTTACCTCATGACTGTCACAGTGAAGGTAGACTCTGTAACAACTTCAACATGTTTTAAAAGAATGTCATGAGTTGTTTTGTTCTAAGCATCTAAACTCATGAATAAACCTAAAACCTGACCTCCTGGGTCATATTTCATCATCTTACTGGCACCTACAGCCAAACATTCCCTTTCACAAAGTCTGATTTTGATTTAAACGCAGGCCTGTTCACAGTTGGAACTCGTGCTAATCGGTTTGCAAAGCAGTAACAGACTCACACACCTTCTGACAGCTGTAATCGCAGCAGAGCAACACACTCAGTCCTTCCTGGTAAAAAAAACATACATAATCTGTGGCATTTCAGCAAATTAACAATGCTGTTTTATTTGTGGTGAGAACAGTCCTGAATAATACATCTCCACCAGTCAGCTACAGCATGAAAACCTGCTGACTGGTGACGTGAACAGCATCGATAATCTGGGTGCAGTGTGATGTTGCTGGGAAACCTCTGGTCCTGGCGTTCATGTGGATGCTATTTTGGCATCTACTTCCCACCGCTGCATCCAAAACTCCGCTTCAAACTGCTCAGACATGGCTCAAGGCACAAAGACAAAGAGGCCAAACTCTCCAGATCTGAATCTGAATCTACCGGAACCAGCCTGATCCACAGAGGCGGCATCCAAAAGACCAGAAGGGTCCAGTGCCAATGTTTGAATGCCAGACGCCACAGAAAACCTCCGGAGGTTTCAGTGTTGATGCACCAGTGAGTCAGAGCTGTTCTAGTGACAGGAAGAGGGAATTTTCACAATAAGAGTCAGCTGCTGTTAATGTATGGAGAATAAATGCAGCCCCTTTATTTATGCGGCCAATTAAAAATAAATAACATGACTATACATCAAAAATAGTATATTTTCTGTTTGTAACATATTGCAAATGCACTGTAAAAAATAAAAATAAAACAAATATATTTCTAAAAAGAGAGAGGAAAACCTGACTGCAAGGGTGCCAGAAAAATACGTTAAAAAATATGTTAAAAAAATTGTGGAATATTGTAATGTTTTACAGACTGCACAGATGGTGAAAATAAGGGCATATATTTGAGAAATAGTTATATTTTTAGCTGATTTAAATACTAATTAATAGTTTTGCAGCCACACATTGTATAAAAATTAACTACTTTTTATGAAAAAAATACAAATTTTTGATGCAGACAATATTCACAGTTTTGGCCCTTTTCACTTGTAAATTACAATTTTTTTCCATGATTTCACTAGATTTATTTATTTCTAATTTTAAAAATTAAAAAATAGGAAAATCTAGAGAATAACAGTTGTATTTTATTTTACTTTACGTATTGTTTTAATATATATTTTTTTCAAATAATGGCAAATATTTGCAAAATAATATTTATGTTACTTTTAATACGGGAAAAATTGTGTAATTTTACAAACATTGTAAAAGCACTGATTGTGTCATTCTTTGTTGTTACCAATACAGATCTTTGATGTGGACGTTATTGACGGTTGTGGTCTGTTTTTTGGGTCAGCAAATATATACATTAATACTTTTTTGTGATTTACCAAACTCTGCAAAAAAAAAAAAAAGTTCAATAAAAAACAACAACATATAAACACTTTTCAAGAATGAATTCAACTTATATTTTTTCCATCTATTTTATTCCTTAACTGTCACTCCTTTTCAGCCAGCCTATCATATATGCTTTTAATGTTGTGGCTGATGGATGTATATGAGAATATTATTATTATTTTTAGTACAGCTTTGAGCTTTTGTCGTCTTATATTTTCTTCTCTCCTTTTAGTGTATAGATACACCTTTACCTAACAGTTTCATCTCTTTGTCTTCTTTCTAACCTCTTTCTGAGCCTCTTATCACCTTCCTGTACTTTGTCCTCTCTCTCCATCTTAATTCCCTTTCTGTCATTTCACCCAAGTATCTCCCCCGTCTTCCTCCCTCCTCCTCTCTGATCGCCACTCTCTCTTTTCTCGTCTCCTTGCTGTCTCTCCTCATCATTTCCACTTGTCAGGCTAAAGGGAGCAGACAAATGGATGGACAGATGAATACCCAGATCTGCAGAGGGGCAAAAAGAATGATGGAGTGATGAAATAAAGGAGTGACAGTGCGTGACAGAGCTCAGCTGAGCCCAGTTCAGGGCCTCGGAGAGCTGAGGAGTCAAAGAGGGAGCTAAAAAAGACGACAAAAAGGGAGAAAAATGACAGAAAGGGAGAAAAATTAAGGAGATAGTAGAGGAGGATGGATTTTGAGGCCGTATCTACTGTACCGTATTTAGAAGAAACAGGTAATGATCCATAATGATGTAAAGAAATGGGATGTTTTCAAATCCTTCTGTTTCCTCTTGATAAAACACAATGGTGATTCATCCTTTTGTTGTGAAAGCTCTTATATTTCCTGCTTTAAACGCCCCCTAAGCTGTGCTCGCAAATTGGCTAACTGGTGAGATAGAAGCAATTTATTGTATGTTTTCTGTGGCCCTGGAAAAAATAAAAGGACCGGACAATTGATTATAGGTCGTCCCCGTTATTTACTTTGGCTACACCTGTCAAAGCTCTCAGCCCCCACAGAGAACACACACTACACACACTTTACTGTGGAAATGCTGCCAGTGGGTGGGCTGGATCCTGGATATAAACAAACAAAAAAAAAATACAGCTTTTCATTTCTAGCTGGCTTCTGTGAATTTCATTGGCGACTGCTGCAGGCAGATTTTATCAGCATTCAGCTAAATATTTAACATTAGCTCCATGATTTGTTAAAGATGCCCTCCCTGGCTGACTCTCAGAGTAGCAGTAAATTGGGAGTCGGGAGCTGCCTAACAAAAAATTGTGTTCTTCTGCCTCTAGTGATGCAGTATAAACCAAAACTAGAAAAGTACAGCAACACCCTGCTGCCAAAATGCGATACTAATTCCCATTTTATCAGTATTAGCACTTTCAGAAAGTTTTAATGGAAGCAGTTATGCCTTTGAGTTGCTTCGATGGTTGCAAAAACAAATGCTCGTTCTGTCTTCGGATTGTCCAGCAAGTAAGCAAGAAAATCCTTCAGAGAGGGCACTACTCCACCAAAGCTCCTCAGTCGTTGTATCATTTCCAATGGATGAAAACTGACTTTGCAAAGGCGTGTGTTATGCATGTGTATGTTACATGCGAACACCGAATTGCGTGACCTAAATATGTAGCGGACTTTGAAACACTACCCACAATTTAATCAATTGTTCCTTTTATCATTTCCAACGGATAAGTCCCGATAAGCCCACAGTGGTGGATTTGTCGTAGGATTGCAATCATGTGATCGTCAGCAGGCAGCTCATACGTACAGTGATGCTGTGCTGCTAACTCGCAATGATACGGAAATCTTTCACAAATCTGTGGATCCAGACTACAAGCCGCATCACTGCAAAAACCTAATCACTTGGTCCTTGTGTCATTTCTGACCTTCTCTGAAAACTTCATCCAAATTTGTTAGCCCGTTTTTGAGGAATGTTGCGCACAGAAAGACAGATTAACAGACAGAAGGACAAACGTACACTGATCATCACATAACTCCGCTGCATTCCAGTTATAACGATCAACTGAATTCCTGCAGAAAAACTGGATGTGGGGGAATAAAATGTGCACTGAAGTAGAGCTCCCATTTACCTCCAGTGTGTCCAATACACACTGCTAAAAAAAAATAAAGGAGCACTTTTTAATCTAAGTATTGCATCAAATCAGTGAAACATGTGGGATACTGATCTGGTCAAGTAAGTAAAAGAGGGGGGTTTTTAGTCAGTTTCAGCTGCTTTGGTGTTCATAAAATTAACAACAGATGCACTTGAGGGGTAACAATGAGACACCCCCCAAAACAGGAATGAGTTTACAGGTGAAGGCCACTGACATTTTATTCCTTCCTAATATTTTCTGACTGTTTTTCACTAGTTTTGCATTTGGCTAGGGTCAGTGTCACTTCTGGTAGCATGAGGCGATACCTGGACCCTACAGAGGTTCCACAGACAGTCCAACTCCTCCAGGATGGCACATCAATGCGTGCCATTGCCAGAAGGTTTGCTGTGTCTCCCAGCACATTCTCAAGCACATAGAGGAGATTCCAGGAGAGAGGCAGTTAGTCTGGGAGAGCTGGACAGGACCGTAGAAGGTCCTCAACCCATCAGCAGGACAGATATCTGCTCCTTTGTGCAAGGAGGAACAGGATGAGCACTGCAATAGCTCTACAAAATGAGCTCCAGCAGACCACTGGTGTGAATGTCTCTGATCAAACAATCAGAAAGAGATGTAATGAGACGGTCTGAGGGCCCAGCGTCCTCGAGTGCTCGCTGTGCTCGCTGCCTGGCACCGTGGAGCTCGGCTGGCATTTGCCATAGAACACAGGAATTTGCAAGTCCTCCACTGGTGCCCTGTGCACAAGTGACAGGCATGAAAGGGTCAGGAGAAGCCATGGAGAATGTTCTGCTGCCTGTAACATTGTTCAGCATGACTGGTTTGGTGGTGGGTCAGTGATGGTGTGGGGAGGCATATCCATGGAGGGACATACGGACCTCTACAGGCTGGACAATGGCATTCTGACTGCCATTAGGTATCAGGATGAAATGCTTTGACCCATTGTCAGACCCTACATTGGTGCAGTGCTCCTGGATTCCTTCTGGTGCACGACAATGCCCAGTCTTATGTGGTAAGAGAACTCATGCAGTTCCTGGAGGATGAAAGAACTGATACCATTAGCTGGCCCCCATGCTCACCTGACCTGAATCCAATAGAACACCTTTGGAACATTATGTTTTGTCCCATCCAACACCATCAGGTTGCTCCTCAGACTGTCCAGGAGCTCAGCGATGCCCTGGTCCAGTTCTGGGAGGAGATACCCCAGGACACCATCTGTCGTCTCATTCAGAGCTTGTCCCGGCATCGTCAGTCATGCATACAAGCACATGGAGGCCATACAAACTACTGAATACCATTTTGAGTTGCTGCCAAGGAATTTCAGCAAGATGGACCAGCCTGCCACATCAGTTGTTCACTTTGATTTTGGGGTGTCTTGAATTTAGCCCTCCTGGGGGGTTGATAATTTTCATTCCCATCAAACAATGTGGCACTTTTCATTCCTAACACATTATCCAGTCCATATCAATGCTAATATCCAGTTTGTTTCCCCCCCGTATTGAAATATGATGTGTTTTCAAAGTGTTCCTTTAATTTTTTGAGCAGTGTATAACAACACCCTTCATAATGATCAACCTTATTCTTGCAGAAACAGTCAAAGTTGATGATTAAAATGTGCGCTAAAGTACTGACCCAACTGATCTCTGCAAACTGCTAAACACTGAGTGTACACAAGTACTCAGATCAACAACACCAGTCATAATGATCAACCACATTCCTACAAAAGAGTGAGAATCAATTAAAATGTGCACTAAAGAGCTCTTTTTTTTTTTTTACCTCTACAAGTGGCTAAAATCAGATGTACACAAGTCTAAAATATTTAACAACACCCTTTATAATAATCAACTGAATTCCTGCAAAAAGAGTCAAAGCGAACTTAAAATGTGCACTGAAGTACTGCACCTATTTCCCTCTACAAGCTGCTAAAATCGGCAGCATAAGCGTCAAATATCTAACAAAGTCCTTTATAATGATCAATGTAATTCCTGCAGAAAGAGTCAAAGTTGATGATTAAAATGTGCACTAAAGTACTGCTCCATCTGATCTCTGCAAACTGCTAAACACCAAGTGTTCACAAGTACTCAAATCAACTCCAAATGCTATAATGACCAACCGATTTCCTGCATAAAGAGTGACAGTCAGTTTCTCTTATTTATCTCTAGTATGTAATATTTAACAACCTTCATAATCATCAACTTAATTCCTGCAAAGTCAACGTGAACTTAAAATGTGCAATAAAATACTGCTTCCTCCAATCTTGCAATAACATTTCCAAATATTTAAACAGTTTTAAAGTAAGCACTATATTCTATCATCTTATATTCTATTATTTATCTTCATATTTGAGGTTTTTGCTGTAGTATCATTTCAGTATCAATATTTTAGTCAGTATTTTGCTACTCTGACACACTATCTGCCTCTTTCAGTTGTCTTGAGTCTTGCAGCCTGGAATATGAGCTTTACGTTCAGGTTAAACACAGTCACAGCACCATAAAAATGAGTCCATTTATTGCCTGTTTGTAATTAATTAGAAACAGCCATCGTATTACCGTGCCTGTGTAAATGTAATCATCCCTGAGAGAAAGTAACAGGCACATTCAAGCAACGTTAACCTTTTCTTTCTCACTGTATGCTATAAACAGTAATCGTGTTGTACTTTCTATTTCCTTCCTTTGTGTTGCCCACCGACATCTTGTAAAGAAATCATGACTCTGTCAGAGAAAAGCCTCCATAGTATTATGCAGTACAGTAGTCAAACATACAAGGACGTACAGGTGAATACGGTACAAGGCGGGCAGAGCAGAAGTTAACTGCTTTTTCTCTGTTACATTCATTGCTGCGATTAGAATTCATGTGTGAGGTATTTAAAAGTACCCCATGCTGAAATCAGTAATCCCTTATGGTATGGTAATCCTGTAATTACTGGATTTAGGTACAGAGGTAGCTTCAAAAGCAAAAGCCTTGTAGATAAATACGACTGCATTTTCCTTTTCCCCATTTAAGGCGGAATGAAATGTTTAGAAGTCTCCCGGGAGGCGGACCACATATTATATATGACATGACACAATCGAATTGTTGGAAAAACAAGTGCATTCATAATTTATCATGTAAGGCACTCTGAGATATCACAGCAGCACCCGGGAGAGTGTTGTTCACTGGGATTACAGGTGGAAGACTGACACCAAAATGCACATAATCACAAGAAAAAAAACACCCTTTAGGGAATTATGTAACTCTTTGTATACAGTCTGGAAAATTCTCTCCCTGTCTCAAAAAATATGGTGCAAAAACAGGAACAAAAGACAGCATGAAATAAGAATGTGACAGAGCTTGGCTGAGACTATGGTGCAGTCTTTGAGGACGGGGACAGAATTTTTGTTTTCCTTTGAATCTACAGCAGCAAATTGGATTAGAAATATAATGGCATTAAAGCATCAACATTCACCTGCAATTAAATCAATGTATTTTGTGGTTTCATTTGGAGAAGTAAATAGTTGTTATTAAGTAGGTGAAACACATGATTATTTGGACTGATTTTAGGGGAATAACCAGGTCACAAAGGAGGCATTTTCAGCAGTTCTAACCTGATTTAATTCTAGGTCACAAACCATTTAATTCCACAACAAATAAAAGGTTAAACCACAAAAAGTTGGTTTCATGATTGATAACTACAAAACAGTCAGTCCTGAAGTACCGTCTGGGATGACATTAGCAGTGGAAATACATTTTTTCAGTGGAGAAAACACTAAAAATACATGTACTGGTCTGTGTAATATCCATAATTGGCTCATATAACTCCGTTGGATTATATTCTGGTTGCATCCTGCCTCCACAGTTAAAGGATAAAACCGGCTCTGGACCCAGAACAGCTTGGGAACATCTAGTAGATTGTGTTCACATGCACGCTAGTATCCTGGTTATGAAGGTTGTTCTGGTTTTGACTATTCAGAGTTTGCTGAGATCAGAATGACAACAAATAGAAGGAGGCTGCATTAGAGCAAAATAGTGGACGAATAAAATACTACTAACTGCTAAAATGCTGACATTAGAATCAATAGCTGGCCGATTCCTACTTTTTTCTCTCCAAAGAAATAGTTCTTCCACAAACTGTTCTCGGCTGTTAGCTGCTATATGTTTTCAAGTATGACTTTAATCATAGCATGTCGAAGCAAAGAACTAAAACAAAAGCAAAACATATTTTGCCATTTACTGGCCAGAAGCTGTAAGTATCTAAAGGACTGTCAGATTGCCTGATCATCAAAACTGTAGCATTTGGTTGGGAAAATTCAACCAAAGTTGGGTTTAAAATTATGACTTCAGTTGTGTTGACATGGAACCAGAGAAATGTGGTTACTCATGTGCAAGTATACAGATAAATACTTTGATTTTGGTTACTGCTGTGTACTGGTTGTACAGGTACCTGTGACGTTGACAACACCAAGTGGCAATTTAATCTGACATTCCTGCAACTCCTAGCTTAACCTTCACTTGATTTTACCATGTGGCCATTGAAAATGCAGCCTCTTTGGCACCATTAATAAAAACATCACCTTGCAGATTTGTGACTGTCCATCTTATTGTCATCAGTGGGAGACACGAGTGACAGGAAATATTAAACAAGTCTTCTACTTTGACCTGTGTCAGGGTGTCACTGCCACCGTTGGACATGGGATGAAGATACACAACTGTGACTGGTAGGTGGTTCTAATGGTGTTCAGTAATCTTGAGTGGCAATAAAACATCCATATGAGTGGGACACCTTTTCAAAGGTTGTGACTCAATTAAAGAATTCATGAGGTCGGAGGAAATAAGAGGAAAAAAAAGCACCAGTTGTATCACTTTGTTAAAGTAGAGCAGTCACAGGTATGTGACACTGAAGAGAAACCATGATAAGATGTATACATGCTAGAAAATCCTGATTTCTTTCTGTGCAGTCCAGCTAGCATAACTAGGTTTCTCAAAAGTGGAATAAGAGCTCATCCAGGTTTTATAAAATCAGGATATGATGCACAAACACAAAAACAGGATACTAGAAAAAACTGATCACAACTAGGATGCTCGTCATAAGGTTTCTTTCCACTTCAGGAACTTGCAAACTTGAAGGGACTACCAATATAGAACCTCTTCTGGGGCTCTTTCTTGGTTGAAAATGGTATCAGAGAAGGTATGTTTGACCCAGAAAAACTGCGGCACCACTCTCAATGCTAATTGATTAAACTTGGAAAGGAAAACAAATGTCAGTTTTTCTCTTTGTCCTTGTAGGGCAGCAGCCTTCCCTTATACAACAAAACCCTTTGTTCTATTTCTTATGTGCTCATGGACTTGAAATTATGTCCAATAACTCCTAGTCATTTTGGTGCAGTTAAAGTTAACTTCCTGTTCAAAGCTGCAATGGAAACAGAAAGGCTAAAATGGCCAATTAGGGGTCTGTTCCTGTGAAGAACAGCATTACTTCACACCAAATTCTTCTGAACTGATCCAGAACTGGAAGACTTTCTTATTTAAAAGTCTGCATTGTTCACCCATTCTGCATGTTAACACCTTCAAACAGTGTGGAACCTGAACTTTAAGACATTCACCTCTCATTGCTTCCATTCAAACCCAATCTGCTGGAGTAAAGAGACTAAAGCAACGGAATGGAAATATATCACGACCAAAAAATAGTTCTTACAGACTATGCTCGACTGCATAATGCTAAACAGTTTGCACATGTCAGAGTTCTCAGTGAAAGTTAGTGAAGAGTGAAAAAAACATTGAATCAGTGCTCATTAAAATTCATGTGGGGGTGACAAAGTTTTAACCAGCACCACTGTTTTATGTAATATATTGATACAGCTGGCGCCAGCTTGAGTAAATCTCCCAGCCTGCCAGGGGTTGGATTCCTGTGACTGCACAATATCAACCAGTCGGAGAATAATTTCAAGAAGAAAATGTCGAGATAAACTCAGGAATCATTCCAAACTTCTTTTTTCGAAACTGAGAGTGTGACCGAAACCCTCTATGTGGCTCCAGCCGATGGAAGTTATGAGAATTTGGCTTTCAAACATCATAAAGGGTTTTCATACAAATATATTATATAACACAACTGGCATGAACAAATGAAAGCATAACTGAGGAGTCTGGCACTGTCCTTTGCTCTGTGTAATTGGGAAATCTTCCACGCTGCAGAGGAGGGCAGGGAAGAGGCTGTTTTCCAACTATAAATGGAACTTCAAAGGGAAGTGTGTTGATATTCTATATTTTCCTCTCTTTGTTATCAAGATGTAGCTTATTTTCTGCACCATAGAGCCCCACTGTGACTCTTCATCACAATTAAACATGGCGAGTCTTGTATTTGAATCTCAGTTCGGTACGGCAGTCACATCTTGGTCCAGTAGGTTTTTAACACTTTTGAGTTGTAGTTTAGTTTTATTATGCAAAGTCTGGACACCATCTGACTCTATGCTTCCATTCAGTCCGTACCAACAGAAATAGAAGTGATCAAAACTATGAAACTTTGATTGTCTTCTTTTCTTAATCAATAATAATTCATCCATGCTCTTAGATCTCAGTTCTCTGGTTTGATGATGGCCATGCAGTAGCTTCACTACTGCACCAAATGTATGTTAATCTGCTGGAGCTGATGCCTTACATCTTTGTAAGAATCGCTTGCCATCTAATCTGCATTCACAGGGTGTCTTTTAGCATAATTTTTCAACATGCAGGGTCGTCCAACAGACGTATAAAAGACCAGACGCCACAAGAATGTAGATGAATGTTCTCTGTTGCCGATGCTGATTTTTAGAAGAGAAGTTTGTCTTGTAATGTGTGTTTAATATTGCAAAAGGTGGATTTTAACTCAAAGTATGATCTTTTTCTAAACCTAATCAAGTAGTTTTAGTACCTAAACCTAATCACTGAGTTTTGGTGCCTTCATTTAAAGAACCCCTCCATTGCAAATCCAGTTCTTTGCTTTGTTAATGTGTCCATATGGGCATTTATTATATATTAGAAGATGTTTTAAAGAGTAAAATAAGCAGCCAACACTGTTAGCTGAGCTTTGCCACCGTGAAATTAACGGTATGTTGATGATAAATCAAAGGAACCAAATGATTCATGTTGCAGAGTGAGCCTTTCTGTGTCATTCTTCTGAATCTGAATCTGGTTCTGGTTTGAACATGAGGCGGAATTACTCCACTATTACAAGTTGCCATTGTGTTGTGTTTGGGCAGAGTTGTGGGTAAGCTGGTGTGCTCGAGCTGCAGCGGGCTGTCTTAGATTTATACATTTGTAGGGAAGCAATGGTCACATTCTGAATATGAGGACTGAATAATGTCACATTATTTTCTACTCAAGCATATTGCTGCCACACCGGAACAAGAAAATAGATCAGGTTCATGCTATAAGAAGATATTTTTTGCAGTTTATTGGCACAAATTAGACTGTTTTACCATAAAACTTAAACTTTAAATCAGGAAATGTGCACAGATAACAAATAAATTCAGGAATATGACTATGCCATGGCATAACATCAAAAGTTTATTGTTATAGTACAGTGTTTTTTTTAATTTATTTTACATTGTCATTGCATTCAAGCTTAGGACAAGGGGCTTTGTCGTTGTGGCAATATGCCATTTGTCTTGCTGTGATGTGATAAGTTTGATGTGGTGACGCAGAGATTAGAGCAGTTATTGGAGACGCTGGTTTACATGATTTGACTGTTTATTGTGCAAAAGTTTCACTAAAGCATAGAAACCACCGCTGAGCTCTGCGCTATGAAGCAGGATATGACGCTGTCCAGGTGATTTCAGGTTTAACTTTCTGTTTTGAGGGCAAGCATGGTGTTTCATCACCATGGTAACAGATGTTGAATTCCTAAAATGCTCCAGAACAGGTCATGCAGAGATACATTTCAACCATTTCAAGGCAGAAAAGGATTATTTTCATGAGATAAAAAACTTCTAAATGTGCAACTTTATTTGACAGAGATGAGTTTTTATGGGTTAAATCAATGATCGGAGATGGACTTTAATCAAACAGCGAGTAAAAACTGAAATTAATTCATGAAATAAAATGAAACTACGTGACAAACGTAGCCCATCACAGGACATGTAGCTCCCTATAGTCTCCTGAATGGAAGTGCTGAGACTTCCATGAATCTCATTTTTAAGGTTTATGTCTTCATTAAGTTCAAGACTGAATGGGAAAGGATTTTAGAAGGACCAAGATTGCTTCTGTTGATGTTTCCGTGGGATTTGTTTTTCATAAAAAACATAGTGACCAGCCTTAACCATTAAGATGTAAGAATTTCTCATGGTGAAAAACAGTAAAAGATTAAAACGCTAATTCAAAACAGCCTGCTACATTTTGCTCACTTCAGAAGCAACCAAAAAAACAAGCAAACAGTTTTGTGCAGATGAAAAAGAAGCAAAACAAGCTAACAAGGCTTGTTACTGATGCAAAAGAAAAGATCTGAGAGGAGAACAGGCATAAAGCTTGACAGAGGTCAATGCTATTTACAATAATTGAAATATTACAGAGCCCCTTTAATATGAAGGCCAGCTGGCACACAAGCAATCAATCAGCTGTTGTAATTTGGAGATGGGAAATGTGTAAACTTGCTCTTTTCTTAATAAATCGATGTTGTTCTGTTTATCGCATGAAGAAAACTCTTTAAATAAAGCACTTTTTCTCTTTCAACCCACTTAAAATGGATATTTCTAGGTTTCTGAGGACCAACAATGGGCTTTTGTCTGTTCAGAGAGTAACTTTAGAACCACTAGTGTCTGTGTTCGCATGTTTATCTGAGAATCCATCTGCTTCTTTGTCAGACAGACATGTGCATGACATTAGTGGGGAAAAATTGAGTCAGGTAAAATAGACAGATCCAAGTGTGAAATGAGAAGACAAGCCGGCGTTATAGCTCATTCTCGTCTGCGTGTGGAGATGGGCCGATAACGGCTCGAGGAAACGGATGGATGGAGGCGTGAATGGACGGATGGGTGGATGGATGGATGGACAGGAAATGAAACTTATAACCCGAGTGAAGACATCTCCGGCTCTGACAAGAGCAGATATATAATCTGCTCTGCCAGGTGGAGACGGATGAACGGAGACGGAGAGGGTGAGACAGCGGGCGGCATAAAGGAAGACACGGCGGCGTCCCTGAAGCCAAGATTTTTTAAAATGAAAAAGTGTGCGTTCATGCCAAACTGTACAAGACAGAAAGCGAGCAGGTGTGTGTGTTCGTGCAGAGGTGAGTGTGGACGCTTTTTATCGTAGGTGTAGCGACGTGTGTGTGTGTGTGTGTGTGTGTGTGTGTGTGTGTGCAGTACAGCCATCCAGGTTAAACTGACAGATGGAGACTGATGAAAAGAAGATGATGTAGGGAGTAAGAGGTGAGGAGAGGAGACTGATGAGACAGATGTGACAGGAGGCAGAAAAGAAGAGAAGAAAAAACACTCAGTGTGCCTCCCTGCATTTCTTTCTCTTTCTTGCTTCTCTTAATAAAGCTGACGAAGGGGTCGAGTAAACAAACCAGAGGGCTTTTGGTTGCTTGGAGGCCGTTTTAAATATCACACGCGTGTCAAACAAGGATTATTGATTCTTGAGCAAATGCAAACACGTCAGTGTATTTTTCCATCGCGCCTCTCAGTGAACAAGGAGAAAAATAATACACAGAAAAAACCCACACCCAATATAACACACAGGCGGTTTAATTAACTATTGACAGATAAAATGTTTGCTATCTTCTCCAGGATCTATTGAATAGGCTCTATATAATGATTTTCTACCTCAAATTGGAGTAGAAAACACAGAATGGAATAAATTAACATTATGAAGCAACCCTTTACATAGAACACAACTTCAAATGATCAATATCCCTGTACTGTATTTCACTTGTCGGCTCAACAATATCCAACTCAATCACCATCATTTTAATGCTCTTGTTGATGCCACTAAAAGCTCTAATAATAATCAGTTTTCTGTATTTTTTTCATTGGAACAAAGTGCTTCACAAAGGGATTAAAAACAAGAATAAAGCAAGAACAAATCCAAAAAGTTGAAAGAAAATCACACAGGTATTAAAGCTTTTCTTAAAAAATGCATGTCTTTAAGAAGAGATTTAAAAACTGTGACAGATTTAGCAGATCTAATCTTAGCAGCTTCCAGAGTTGGAGGCCAAATGGCAAGAGGTACAAATGAGGCTCTGGGAACAAGCAGAAAACTCTGATCTGACATGGCACTCTGGATTATACGGGGTAGCTAGATCCTTAACATATGCAGGATCTTGGTGTTGTGAGGTCTTAAAAGTTTACAGTAAAGTTTGAAAATCAAAAAAGAACACGAAGCCAATGCAGGAAGGCCAGAATGGGAATTATATTGACACATTTTTCCAATCTGTTGCAATCCTCGAAGCAGCATTTTGAATCAAGTGAAGGCGATGAAGTGAAACCAGAATAATACCTGTGTGGAGCCAATTACGGAGCTCTAGATGGGAATAAATAAAAGCCAGGGGCACCCTGTGCAGATCCTCCAAAGACAAGACGGATCAAGTTCTTGATATTAACTCAAGGTGAAAGAAACAGGATTCTTGATTCAGTCACCAAAGCAATGACCAGAGTCAAATAAGACTCACAGATTTGTAGCGGTTGGCTTAATGCAACGTGATCGGGCTCCCAGATTGCAAACTATCTGACTGACAGAGTTGGTTAAGCTTCGGAAAAGACAATAGTTGGGGCTTTTTACTGATCCTTAGCTGCTAAAGATAGACAGCATCATGTCTTGTTCAAGCCTTCAAGGAAAAAATTGTGAATTTAGGTTTCAGATTTCAAACTCGTTTGGCAAAATATTGAAAATGGCACTGGATACTGAAGGAAAAGACAGGATTAATTGGGTTTTTAATATTTTAACAGAGCTAAGTTGTATTGGTAACCAAAACTACTCCATCCATCTTTGGAAAGTGTTTTTTCGACCCTCAAACATCTATTTATTTTCCTCCAGTGCGCTTGGTGAAGAATAGTCTCTCCTGGCAGCCATTCAAGTCCCATCAATCTGCTGCTACTAATTTCAAATCTCAATTTTATTCTAAATCTATGATGGTCAATCCAGGTAGTCAGCATTCTCAGCTCTGATTAAGGTTGCACGCTATAAAATCTCAGAGAGCAGAATCAATAAATAAAAACTACGCCTGTTTTCTTCCAGTTATTTCCTCATGTAGTCGGCTTTAAACTTTGTGTTTACAGTACAATCAACAGTTTGAATGGTATTTTTGAAAATATTCAGCATGGTGAAGACACTGTTGTCAGCCCACAGTTGCTGCACTGAAATAAAAGCGGATTCTGAAGGCCAAATGGAGGTAAGATTCACTCTGAGCTGCCTGGATGGACAGAATAGAGGTTAAAGAGAGCTATAAGGTTTAACACGAAATCCACTTTTTTTGAATTAGTAGGTTGCATGTTCTGTCACACTTTCTATCGACTGTAACCGAAAGTGGTTTCCTTTTTCCAGGATTCTGCACAGTTTACATTGCAATTTGCACAACACTTGTATATTTTGTACACCGTATTAAATTCTGTGTCCCCTGCCTTCACAGTCAGCTGGGATAGGCTCCAGCCCCCCGTGACCCTAATGAGGATTAAGCGGTATATAGATAATGGATGGATGTACATATCCTGTATTTTTGCACTATATTTTTATTTTTATATTTCTCTTTCTCAACTGTAGCTGTTGTGTCAAATGAACCTCCCTCCTTTGTGGATGAATAAAGGTGTAGCTTCACCTTAACCCTAATCTTATCAGCATTTACCAGTGTCCATTCTGCTCAGTTGGTATTATAAATTCATCATTATTACATTTTTGATGCTGAATATATGCGGCCTGTGTAACAGCGCATGTAAACAAAAGACAAGGCTGAGACTTTACTTAGTTCAAAATGACTTTTTTCATCCCAGATCCAGATCTTTGGATGGACATAGAGACATCCCTAGTGAAAAAGCAGAGCAAATTCAATGATAACAGTGCAACATGTACCATTTGTGCTCTCTGTGATCGCTGAAATGTAGAAAAACCCTTCCTTGCTTCACACAAATCAGCGTGGCTTGTGCGTGCTTATCCATTGCAGTTTAGAATTGTGGTGTGTTAAAGGTGATATGAAACGTTACTACATGTGACCTGGTAAGATTACTGTAATGACTTTTACAGAAAAGTTACCAGAGTGTTCATTCAGACATCAAGTCAGTGCGCTCAGCTGCTGTTAGATTAATGGAAAAAAGTCTGAAAGGGGCTGTAGACAGGAAGAAAGATAAAGGGAACACTGGAGTGAGGGTGTCAGAAGTATCTGGTGTGAAATTGGGATAAACCCTGAAGAATAGGAAGCTGGACTCACACCCAGGTCTCCTCCTTGTATCTCCTGTGCAGCACAGTAAAACTACTGGAAAACAAAACACATCCTACACACTGTGTACTCTTCCGCTCATTCAAACGTACCTGCACATACAACCGAGAGCACAAACCCACAGAAGTAGGTACTACGAAGCGCCGTTTTCAAATACAACCTCGCCACACAGAGATACAGATACAACTGCACACGCTCAACAAAAACAAGCGAACACACCAACACACACACCCACATGCACACAACCATCCTCCAGTCCGCCCACGCTCTCCTCGGATCACGCTATTCATTTCATCTTTGATTCCCTTTGCGGAGATGATGAGTTGCAAACATGAAAGGAATCCAGTGAACTGAAGAGAGACCAATTCTATCGCTCCATCTCCCTCCCTGTCCTTGTGTCTTCCTCCATTCCTCTTCCTCTTCCTCTCACTGCTGCTGTTTCTCCTCCGTCTAAATCCGTCTTGTTTTCTCTCAACACTCTTGTTCTTCATGTATCAGTGATTATCTCGTTTCCCACCTCTTTTTTATCGCCTTCATACCCTCTCCTCTACTTACAACATCTCCACGTACATAATCTCCCCTTCTCCTCTGTTTTCCCCCTCTCCTCTGCATTTTTTTTTAATCCTTTTCTCTCTCTCCCTCTTTTCCTTGTCCTCTCTTTTCTGTCTCATTTTCTTCACCCTCTTCCCTTGGGGATCTGGCAGATAGTGGATGTTGCCACTTGGGAATGACGAGGGCGGCGAAGCGGTGGATTAAACACTGAGCGATCTGCAGAATGCCTACAGTCAAAGCACGCGCACAACACTTTCCACGCAACACACACACACACACGCAGACACACCGTCACATCACAGTCGCTTCGGTCTCCAGGATCTATTCTTAGAAATGAGAATATCCTCTTTCCCCTCCTACTTTTTTCTTCCCTCGCTCACACGAACACATGCAACAGCGTTCATTGACAACAGCTCCAGCCGAAATGTCCTCACAAGTGTGGTCTAAACCCATGCCGGTCCTCACAGAGATAGCTGTCTGAGCGCTCACACACGCTTGCCAGAAGCCAATATCTTGCAGGAAGGACCCATAAACTCTCGTCAACATCTGACCCGGCCGGCTTCTCCCTCTTCACCCCCATCGCTCCGCTTCCCTCCCTTCATCAATCTTCTCTGCTCGTGTCAGAAAACTTCATTAAAGAGCTCCAATTAAGTCTGGGCTAGATTGGTGGTCGCCATGGCGATGCTCATGTGGGAGAGACGAGAGAAGAAGAGAAGAAAGTGTCGAGTTAGGAGACTGCAAATATTTAACCAAATATTTATTAGGAATGTTAATAACACTGTTCTGAGGGATTCTACGCTATTTATTTGAGGGGAAGTGGAGGTCAGGGCGATTTATTTCCTCCTTTTGCTACAGGGAGAGTAGTTCAATTTTTTAATTATTTTTTTTGAAGAGAAAAGAAGTGTCCTTTTTATTTTTTAAACACTGCACATTTATATTTTAGCTTTCCCTTGCGGGTTTAATAAAAGAAAAAAGAAAAAACGAATCAAGCAGTTGCAAATGATGGCTGCAGCGCACTCTTAACGGCGCGCCTTTATATGTAGAGAATAACCCTCTATTTCAAGGATTTATCTTCTCCCTTCACAAAGTTTCATTTCCAAGGTTTTTAAAAGTTAAGTGTGTCATACAAAATGCATTTATATTATAATTTGAGTGTTTGGCTAAGCTGTAATTTTTGGAAATTTGCAAATTCGTCTTCTTCTTTGCACATCTGTGGCTGTTGCAGAAATGATTATTTTATAAAAATATTGGGTTTCAACTCAGCAAGTCTGGATTTTTAAGGTATTAGCTGGACCGTGTTGGTTTTCTTTTGCAAAGTCATGAGAAGGCCTCTTATGAAATATTTAAAAATGCCCCGGAAGGTCTTGCAAATTTAAAAACTTTAAAAACCACCACTCTCTGCAAAGTTCAACAACTGTGTGTTTCAAACACTTTTAAGTTTGCATTTTGAAAAATTCGGCTTATTTATTAGGATTAATTGGTGCATAGAGTAAAGAACAACCATAAAAATCCATCACACTCTAGATGCGCCTGTTATTTCATTCCTTCACTGCTGCCTGTTTGTCTGCTGAGCTATCTGTACACCAACAGCTCACAGATCAGGACTTTCCGGTAAACATCCATATTCTTCCCCTCCTCACACATCATCTGTATTTATATCACATCTTCGCCCCATCTGAGAGGGCTGAAAATGGCACTCAGGCCCTGGGGAGGCAGAGCTGAAAGCAGTGGGAGAAGATAACTAAAATAGCCGCCGTAAAGCCGTAAGCGCTAATTTAGGCCGAGCAACGGTGCCTGAACAAATGGAGCCTCTCGTATCTCTAAAAGGCTAGAGAGTGAATTTAAAGATGACATAACTTTAAAAGGACACATAATGATTTTAAGGTGCACGAGGGCTGGAATTTAAATAAAGAAAGAATGGAAAAATGAAAGCAAGATTGATGAATATGAAACTGAATGGATTTTTTTAGGGGGCAAATAAATGAATGATGGGATTTAAATATGCCTGACCTGATAAAGCCAGAAGCTGTGTGTGATTAAAGCGGTTTTAATCAGGTTCTGGTTCAGCCGCTGAACACTTGAAATGCCACAAGCTTTTATCATTTAACATGACATCGCCGTGGCTCGTGAGTCGGTGAAAGAACAAGTGCAACGCTTTGTGCTTTTATTCGGCGCTGTTCTCCCTGGAGCTGCTGCCTCTGGGATGCCGCTCTGGGTTTGAGCCACGCTGAACTCCAGCTGACTCTTAAAAAAAAGAGTTTTTACTCACGTGTCTCACAGTCCTGAACATCGGTGCAGGAGCTAACTAGATGATTTTGAACAGATTCAAGCAGGTGTAGAAACACAAACTGCACAACTGGGTCAGTAGTTTGAATAAAGCTGAATATATACTTCACATTTTGCAACTTATCACCTGGTTGTACTCTTGCAGACACGAACACACATGTGCTTCCTTGTATTTTAGTCCAATTGATGCAACGCCATGTTCACTGAGATGAAATTTACAACAACTGGACCCTTGTAGACCTTTACAGATGTTGAAAAAACACTAGTTTTACTAAGAGAACCTATTGCTCTTTGTTATTTGCTTCCAACTACAGTATATATTGGCAACAAAGAAAAGTGGTACTGAACTCATAAAAAGTTCATTTAAATCCTTGTATTTTGCATTTTAAATCAATCAATCAAAATTTATTAAAAGAGCACTTTGGAACAACATAAAAGAAGACCAAAGTGCTTTCCATCAGCACAATAAAACAAAACAATACAGTTTGGTTACTACAAAACCATCAAACAAAAATGCAGCACAGATGAATTGGTAACATTTAAAAAATGGGATTTTGGGATGACATGAAAATAAACAGCGCTAGGAGTCAAAGGCACGTCTGAATAAGTGAGTTTTTAGTCTGAATAGCAACAGATCGATGAGAACACGAAGTTCCAGTGGAAGTGCGTTCCAGAGTCTCAGAGTGGCAACAACAAAACAACGATCACCCCGCTGCTTGTACCGAGGCCTGGGCACATCCAGCACCATCTGAGTGGACGACCCGAGGGCTCTGCTGGGGCGTTGGATGTTTAAAAGCTCAGATAAGTATGAGCGTTTCCGACAGATTGTAATTTAGTGAATGAAAAGCTCATCCACAGGTCCATGATGAAATCCACATCTACCATTACTGTCTTGCATCTAACTAAGCTGGATTCTAAAGTACATTTTGAAAGAATTGAGACTATACATTACATTTATGTGTAATACATGATAAATATGTCTTTAATAAACATCTTTGCTATTTATTGTATTGCTTTGCTGCTGCTCCTTCTCAGCAAACCAACCATATGCTCCAGATGGAGTGGGACGTCTTCCTCTGGCAACCCAGAAAATAATAAAAAAAAAAGCTTCAAATCTGTTGTGAAAGGGTCATACAACCCAAGCTGCTATATTTTCTTTAAGCTAATCAACTAAACAGCCAGCGAAAAACACAATGAAACAAGTAACACTTCAGTCTTAGAATAACGGTACCATACTGTGGACTTTGTGGCTCCTTCAAACTGCAAGTCTTTCCTACAGTGTCATAGTCTTACATTGTGGTGTTCCTTTCCAAACCTAGTCTGACTCATTGGATGTAGACTAAGGGTGTAAGACAGCCGTTTCTACCAATGTGTATTTGAAACAACAACAACGACCTCGGAGCAGCAGATTACTCACTGAAAATGGCAGGTTTTGTAAAAATGTGCTCATTTTTATTGCAAGTGATAAATTCTTCCTCTTTGCTGTTTCAAAGGGGCACCGTTGCTGCATCCTGGGCTTAGCAACGCCCAAGATGATTGGTTTACAGGAATGCACATAAAACGCAAAAACTCATCACCTCTATAGATATTAGAGCAAAATGATGGACACAGTGGAGTCCTGTAGAGGTCTGGCTATGTGACACTATTCAAAATGGAATTGAGAATACATTTTTGTTGCAGAGCTACATTTACATCCACACCCCGACTCTCCATCTCGAAACACAACACCACCTGTCAGTGTAAAATGATACTGTACATAAACCTGAGATGTTCTTTCTTTCCTTTCTGTCCATCTGTTTTTCATTACAAAAGCTGAGCTGAATCCAACATCCTCCTGAGAGGAATAATCTGTTGCCAGACTCGTAAAGTTACTCCAAGTATGTTGGGGATATTTCTATTTTTAACTCTAAAATCAAAGCCAATGTTTCAACGCTCCCACTGTTTCCATCAAAGCACAGCAGGAGTCAGTCTAAATCAGAAACCACACACATCCACAACTAAATACAACATTTCTCTTTCACAGCCTGGAATCTTGATGACAAACTTTACAACAATCCTTCCTCCCGCAGTCACACGTTTAATTAACCTTTCCAGGTAACCTCATCGGACACCTCAAATATTTCATTTTTTTGGTGTATTTACCAAATCTAACCCATCAAACCTCTCAGGCAGATCTGTGAAACGCATAAACACGTCAACAGAAATCGGTCCACATGAATGTTGACATTTGGGATCGTTGTTTAGTCTCGGCTCAGTCGCTGACCTGAGAACAGGATGGAAATCAACGAGCGGAAGATGATTGTGTGCCTCCGAGGCTTGTTCGTCCACCTCAGCCTTCATGTGTGCACGAAGACAGAAGATGCCAGAGATGAAAGCGTCTGAGTGGACTCACATACAGCAGCTATACCGACAACAAAGTGTGTGTTTCTCTGCGAGCTTCACACCTCTAAAGAAGGGAAAAATCCAGCCTAGAACACTAGAAATCTGCCATTTGAAGCTGAAAATCACCATGCTTTTGCTTTACCTGAGAGGCCATACAAAGACTCAAGCATTCACACAGGTAGAACTCTATTATACACAAGCAATTTCTCCACTCGAGTAGCCACGGCTTACATCTTTACAGATCACAAGTCTTAGCGGGTGAAATGCGTCATCGTCTTCGATGGCTTTTATCACAAGCCGTCGCCTAGAATGCGCTGAGCTTCTTGAACTGATGATATCTAATAGCATATCTGAGGGTGTATTTTTCCCCCCTTTAAAAATCAATGATTGCACTTTGCAGTCATCTCAGTCGAGCTATTTTCCCATCTTTTTGCTACGGCGAGCCTCCGCTTGCCTCGAGCGGCACAAGAGCAGCGCTGTGTGGAAACTTGTTCAACTAATCCAGCAACACGCTGATCTGCGGCTCAATCTGCCTCCCGCTGCACCCTGCAATTTATTTGCCTCCATCTGCATTGAGGGGAGATGAATCACGGGGAACATGGCACGATGCCACTTTTAATATTCCCCCAGTGCTGCCGCACAAAGATGAATACACACAGTCACGTACGGTACATGCTGAAGAAGTAGATGTGTAGTACAACAAAGTAAAACTCTTCCGCATGGGTATATTAAAGTGCTTCATTGTTATAATAAAGCGTGTCCCTGTTTAGTTGACTTGTAAATGATGCCTCCATACCTTTATAACTTCTGAAAAAAGTTCTATTTTATGCTTGTCAACAGAAATTTTGGATCTTTATTGTAATTACCAGCAATTTCGGCAATTTATTTCTTCGACCAAATGACAAATTTGCATGTTTATTGTGCATTCTTTTGTATATTGGTTTGCTTAACTTTCTATCTATCTATCCATCTATCCATCCATCCATCTGTGAAAACCACTTTTAAATGACATCAAAAGTGAAGATAATTGCTGCATTTGAAAAAAAATTATTATTCAGGGCTGGAAAATATCAAATAATTTCTATCTCTTATTTTACAGCTATTCCCTGTTTTGTTAAATTACACATAAGTAATAAAATCACATCAAATAATTTAATTTATTTAATTTACATGTTAACAATACATAGAAAGACAAAAAATTATAGAAAGTCTGCAATTAATTCAAATTTTTCAAATGATTAAAGTTTTTTTTTACCTACTCTAAAGAAATTTTATCAAATTAAATTACTTCTTTTGTCTTTTTATAATAAGTAAAAATCCTAGAAAGAAAAAAAGTATTAAAGGTATTAATTTACAAGTCAGACCTGAAAAAAGTGCCAAAACTCTGACTATCCATATTTTCATACATGATCATTTGTGCTTTTATAGTGTTAGACAGTAGAAATGAGTTTTTTTTTACTGTTTACATCAGCAAAAAATGTTATTTCACAGATATTTTCAGAAAGTTTATTGTGCTCCTTTTTTTATTTTTTATTTTTACAGTGCAGTAGAGTGAAATATCCTGATTAAATACAGTAAACTAAAATAAAATATTAGCTTATGCTATTTCTACTTGGTTTCTATTGTTTAAATTGAAATATCTTTAGGTTTTCAGTCTGTCCATCCAGGGCTTGATCATTATTAGCCAGAAGTGAATGATTTTCCTTTTGTTTTTGAAAAAAGAAATCATGACAACACCTGAAGAGGTTACAGTTTTCTTGATGAACTTTCATCATTTACTATTTTGCAGATCTCAAAGTGATCAAACGTTTCTGCTGACATGACTTTCAACACAACATGGAGTCTAGAGATCAATCAATTATCAGTCTCCAATTATCAGATACAATATTGAGGATCTTTCCACTTATTGGTATTATCATTTTTAAATGATTCCCACAAAAATTAGTTAATTTAAACAACTTTGGCAGTGATACAGGTGTCCACTCAATCAAGCAATGCCCCTATCTATGGCATTATCTGATTGGTCAGGAGGAATAGCCAATCAACACTGAGGGATGCATTTTGAATAAACGTAGTACAAGTTTGGGGTCACTTAGAAACGTCCTTATTGTGAAAAGAAAAACAGTTTTTATCAAAGATAACATTAAATGAACCAGAAATCCAGTCTAGACATTGTTAATGTGGTAAATGGCTATTCTAGCGGGAAACGGCTGATTTTTAATGGATTATCTCCATAGGGGTACAGAGGAACATTTCCAGCAACCATCACTCCTGTGTTCTAATGCTACATTGTGTTAGCTAATGGTGTTGGAAGGCTCATTGATGACTAGTTAAATCATCATTAAAAGTATGAGTTTTCTTTCACATTTGAGCAGGACAATTCCTGCTATCCTAGATCTGATTAGGGATTTTAGTAAAATCTCAGGTTATACAATCAACAATACTAAATCTTCTATTTTATTGCTCAATGAGAAAGAGGCGGAAAAACCAGCCCCACAAGCTCAATATTTTAAAGTGGTGGATCATTTTGAATATTTAGGAATAGAAATTAGGCGTAAACTAAATTTGATTGTTATATCTAACTACGAATCTTTAATGAATGATATAACAGGATTGGTGGATCGATGGATGTCTTTACCTCTTTCTTTGATTGGTAGAATTAGTGTAATAAAAATGAATGTGCTCCCCAAAATGCTGTATATTTTTCAGAATCTACCTTTGCCCCCACCAACTGAATTTTTTGAACAGGTTAAAAAATTATTTACAGGATTTATTTGGAAAAATTCTAAGGCCCGAATTAGATTGTCTTTATTACAGTTACCATATAATAAAGGAGGACTAAAATGTCCAAATATAAAGTGGTATTATTGGGCAACTCAACTGAGGTCAATTAAATTCTATTTCGAGACAAAAGACATCCCGCAGTGGAGGGAGATGGAGTCGGAGGGTCTGATTTTACCATTACCACAATACCTTTATTCAGACAAAATTTTTAAACTTGTTAAAAAAAGTGAAAATCCGATAGTTAAAAATATGATTCAAATCTGGTCTAAAGTACGCAAATTTGTAAAGGAGTCTTGTGATTTATCTCTCTATTCTCCAATTTGGGGTAACCAAGATTTTATTCCTGGAAGGGCAGACACTGTTTTCCGAGAGTGGGCATCGAAGGGATTAAATACTATAAAAGATCTCTATAAACCAAATACAGATGCCTTAATGTCCTTTGAGGAAATAACAAACAAATATAATATTAATAAAAAATACTTATTCAAATATCTTCAACTTAGGAGTTTCATTAGAACTAATCAGAATAATATGAACAAGCCTCAAAAAACAGTTTTAGAAAAAATTATTACTAAAAATAGTCTGAGTAGGGGTGCTATTTCAGAGATATATAATTTATTATTGTCTACTTCGACTGATAATACAGACTCCAAATTGAGAGCATGGAATGAGGATTTACAAACAAATATCTCAAAAGAGGACTGGGAATTGGCATGTGCCAGTGTACATAAACAATTAGTCAATACTCGATTTAGGCTTCTCCAGTACAAGTGGTTTATGAGAGTCTATGTTACACCAGTAAAACTGCACAGATATAATCATAATGTACCTGATATATGTACAAAATGTTTAAATGATAAAGGAACATTGTTCCATTGTATGTGGACATGTCCTGAAGTGGAACTCTTGTGGGACGAGGTTAAAATAGCAGTAGAGTCAATCATATCGAAGGATATTCCAAAAAGTCCTGCGTTTTTCATTTTAGGAATATATCCAGAGAAACACAATTTTTCAAAAACTGAAAAAATAATGATTAATATGTGTCTGATACAAGCAAAAAGAATAATTGCAATATATTGGAAAAAAAGTAAGAGACCCAAACTGGTGCACTGGGTGAAACAGATGCTCACAGTATATCCTCTAGAAAGAATTACATGTTTTAGGAAAAAAAAGTTGTCTATATTTGAAGAGGTGTGGGGACAATTTAAAGATTTTGTGGGAAATTTTGATTTGACAGAAGATACTGATTAAATTGAAATTAATATTTTGCTGTGGACCTATACAATATAATTTGTGCATCTAAGTATGTAAATGTACCATTTGTTTTCATGTTTGGTGGCATGTTAAGGTTTTAAGCTCAATCAATTTCTGGCAAGGTAATGTTTTTTTTTTTTTTTTTGCTGTTATGTTATTTGTTCTTGTGTGCATGTTTCTTCTTTTTTTAAAAAAAAAAATCTTTTCTAAAATCTGTGCAATATATAAACAAATGTTTTACCTGCAAACCTGGGACAGGAAAGGTTGGAATACTGTTCTTGCAGAGATTTTTATGTGAAAACCAATAAAAACATTGTTATAAAAAAAAAAGTATGAGTTTTCATGGAAATTGCCTGGGTGACCCCAAAGTTTTAAACGGTAGTGTGTGTGAAGCATAAATAAGGCTAAAATAAACAAAAATATAATAAACTTTCAAAAAAGTTTGTGGTTGGATTTTGCTTTTTTTTTCTTCAGTTTTGACACTGGAATTCTCTTTCTTCTTTTAGTCTTCTTGATTACAAATACTCACTCTCGATGCAGAAAAATCCATATCAGTTGACTCTGACCTGAGTCGGCTGCTGAATTTATACCTTCTGGATATGCAAAGATGGTGACATTAACCAACATTTACACCAGATTAACTGAAAAGTTGATTACATGTCAGCTACCACAGTTTTAGCAGGAGTAAAAACAGTCTAAAAATGAGCTAATTCCATATAAAGCTACATTTTCACCACTTCAGTGCTCCCACTGAAACATATGCCAACATTTCCACACTCACATCCCACCGCAGAGACACGGCAGCCGGTGCACAAATTGCCATCACCTGACTGTAATCCAGTATAGCTTAGCGGTGAGTTATAGCCCATTATTCCACTGCTATACAACAGGCTTCAGACTATGGAGGTGGAGATAGGGCTCCTCAGGCGCTCAGCACTCACACGAAGCTTATTCCACCTTGTGTGCGAGAGGCAGCCGGGGAGGACCTGGGCTGCTTATCAGCGTATATACTGGGCCACAAATGGAGCACCATTGTGTGTGTGTGTGTGTGGAGGAGGAGTGTGCATCCATCCCAGAGGTGTCAGAGTTATCTCCCGAGGCCAGAAAGAAAGAGGGAGAGACAAGGCAAGTGCAAGACAGAGATGGATGGAGAGGCGGCGAGGAGGAGGGAGGAGACAGAGAGAGAAAGGAAGAGGGAAGAGGACGGAGAGTAAAGATGGAGAGTAAAGTGCTGTCAGCCAGGTGCAGGGAGGCGTGTAAGACATGGTCAATGTGTCAGCGGATGCAGCTCTCACACACTTACATGTGAGCCGGACGGACACAAACACACACAAACACAACAGCGAGGAACCAGCTGATGCCCGGCGTCGTCTTCCAAACTAATAGTCGACTGTCAAGTCAGAGTCACGGGAGAAACTATCTGTGGAAAACATGACTGAACTCAGGACAAACTCACCACTGAGGACTTGGGTGACATTGTATTATGTTTCTATATAACTGTCAAGCAAATTTACATGCTAACTTTTGAAATATTGCAAAAAATGTTGAAAAAATATGACACTAGCTGCTTCGGAGCAAATATCCAAGGCTTTGCAGTGCCGTCAGAAGGTGGCACTCTAGGCTACATGACTCTAATAAACAGCAGACGAAGCTGCAAACAGAATCAGCCAACTGCTAAAAAAAAACTTCAACAAAAGGAAGAAAGAAGCAAATCTTTGTCCATCTACATGAGAAAAATGATGCAAAATCTTGATGTTGCATCCTGTTCGAAACCAAAGACAATGAAGGATATGGAAACAGCTGATGTGAGTTAAATGTTCGCAACATCAGGACTTACTAAAAAAATTGTTTCCATTTCCTACAATATAAGCCCCAAAACCTGTTAGCAGATTTGAAAAGCTAGTCATAGCCTCAAAACTGCCAAAATTAAACCATTTATCAGAATCTGACACTGTAAAAGCACTAAGAATCTTTGGATTTTTAACTTTCCAATCATCCTTGAACCAGTGATGTGTGATATACAGTTGTGTCAGGAAGTTAAAAACCATCATATTTCATCCAAATCATTTAATTCCATGTGTCTCTTTTAAAATTTCACCCATAACAGTCTGCAGCAATCAGATTCGGTAAAAAAACAAAATTTTTGCATTTCTCAGGACAACCGAGGAGTCATTACTAATTCAACCGTCACCAACTATCATGTGACAAGAATTCAAAGAGCTTTCGGCTGAACTGCAGGCAGTGTTGACACCGAGCACAGAGGAAACAAGTATAGAAACAAATGAAAAATGAACGCAGTAAAATATCTCTAGTTTGAGTCATAATTTTTCCCAGTACTGGCAACACCTGTGGGCACTTGGAAAATGTTTTATCAGAGTATTGATGCCTTATTGCTTTTACAAGCGTGTCAAACATAAGGCCCGCGGTTCAACACCGGCCTGTTACGGTACGATTTTGTAAAGTGTAAAACTTACAGAGGTAAAAATGATTACTTCCTGTGAAAACATTTAAAGATGCTGAACATTGTGCGATACGATGTTAGACAGTAGCGTCAGGACGACAGCGTTTGATTTGTTTGAACTCTATTGTTGATTTACTGCCACGACCTTTATGCATTTTTTCTGTATACATTTTCTACATTTACAAGGCAGGGGGACAACTTACACTTCTTCCTTAATAGTTCCCACTTTAGTTTGTATGGTGTGGTGTCAGGATTACTACACAGATGTGGAAATGAATGTAAATTTAAAATCATTTCTCGATCTTGACAAGCTGTAAAATACTATACTGTTCAGTTCCAGACAGCTGGGACTAAATGTAGATGCTCTGTGATCTGTAAGTTGTAATGCACAAATAATAAACTGAGGCTTCATGTTGTTGAAATTTCACTTATTTTGCTGTAGAAATTTCAGGTTGTTAATAATGTTCTATAAAAAGATAGTTCATTAGATAAAAATTTGGAGTTGTTGATATTTATCGGTTATCATGTTCTGATTTTACTGGTCTGGCCCACTTGAGATCAAATTGGGCTGAATGTGGTCCCTGAACTGAAATGAGTTTGATGCCCCTGGCTGACAGAATAACCCTGTGCAATGCTGTTATTTTCTACATCCAGAGGAACCTGTGAAATCTGCGAATTTCCACCTATAGAAGAGTCGGTGCGATATCAACAGTAGTCATGTATATTTCTTGTTTTCTTTTAGGTTGTCCACTGATGTCCCTACATTTTTGCATCTCCATTGTTGCTACAACACTGCAAATGTCCCCATTAATAAAGGCTAATTTTATCATCTCTTACGTTAATGTTTTTGTAGTCATTTTTTGGTACTGACGAAGCAAAGAAAATCTTTTTTGCTTTGTTTTGATGATTTATGGCATCATAACTTCATCATAAGGTTGCACAGAAGACATTTTTGAGTTATATCTACTTTCAGCCATGGTTGGTTTGTGTCCATAGAGGTGCAGGACTTATTGCTGCAGTGAAAAATGAGCCCACAGTGAGGAAAAATGTAACAGCAGCAGAAACTGCTTCAGGTTAGAAGGTTAAATCTTAAAATTAATATGTTTTGTGCTGTTGACCAGCATAACTCACACACACTGCGTTGAACTGATTAATTAATTAATGCTGTAAAAACTGAGGAGATTCATTCGAGTGTCTAAACATCACGGCTTAATCCCTTTCAATATTAATATAAGATCGAAAGGACAATGAAGTGCGTCCGATACAAGCATCTCTTCCTGTGACCTGATTCTTTATCTTGGAAAAACATGCCCTCCCGTTTTAGCACCAGTGGTCAGAGGCAGCCGAATATTTCCCTGCATTCACGAGGAAACACACAAACACAAGCAGAGTCGGCGCTGGGCAGCAGACTCGAGCCGGCACCTGCTCCCTTGTCTGGACCGGTTGTGAACAGGTGAGGAAAAGCTCAACTGCTGTGACAAGCTAAACACAACAACACCGTTCCTCTGGGAGGCACAAGAAAGGAGATGGAAGGAGGGTGGATGAAAAAAAGAGAAAAAAAAAAGAGAAGTAGGCGCCAGCTGGGATGCAGGTGGGCCCAGATTCTGTGCATTCTGCCTGATAATGATGCTAGAAGGGAGGGAAACAATGAGAGAAGACAGAGGAGGCCAAGAGAGAGAGAAAAAAAGGAAAGGAGAGAGAGCAGCTGATGGAGAGAGAAAATGTGCTGGAGAGAAAACAGACAGAGGAGGTTAGAAGTCAGCAGGTAAATCCAGGAGGGAATAAAAAGATTGACACAGAGTTGAGTCCATCTGTGTCAGTCTCTGCAGCCCAAACTGACTGAGTGACCTCATGATCGACTGACTGGCAGAAATCCTGCTCTGATTACTGACAGACCGACAGAAGCCCGGCTGGGTTTATAAATCACTCGCCGGCTGTTTATTGTACTGAACACAAAACTGACTCTTAGAACTGTCTGGTCAGATGAGTAATACTTATCTTTAACCCCTGTATAACCCCTAACAGTAGGATACAGTGATTAAACCCCATCCAGACATGCGCTCTTTCCATTAATCTGACAGCATCTGACGCGCATGTCTGATCAGCATCCTGGTAATTTTACTATCGACTCACAAAGACAAACTTACAAGAACGAATCTGTAACATTTCTGTATCCTTTTCAACACATTAACTGATAAACATGCACACCTCTGAGCTGTGTGAGGCGATTTGAAGAATGCTTTTCAAACATTTCAACACAGATATTTGCCCAAAAAGAGAAAAAACTGTGAGCCTCATCCTTTCTTAACATCCACTGATGTATGGGTTGCAAAAATTCAAACACTTCTCATCTTAAAAATACAGCACCAACATTTTGAAATCTACCAATTTACAAAACAAATTGAACATATTGATATTAATATTTTAGGCCACTGACACTCAATACAGGTCACTCAATGAGGCAGCTCATATGCCACTGGGAATTAGAGTGAGCATCTTGAATCAAGCTTGGTTTTATAGATTTGCATTAGTCAGAGGTCATTAAATGTCACAGAAGGCTTTGTCATGGTGCCCATTTTTGAGCTAAATCCCCACAATACTCTCTGCTTGCCAGTACTGAACGATCTGCCTCCTCTTAGAAAATGGTATCAGAAATATAAAATATTTAAAAACTGTTAATTGGGACATCTCTAAATGCCACATCTATTATAAACCGGAATGCAGATTCTGCAGCAGGTCAGTTACTTGAGATTCATGAATAATGATTGTGGGAATAGATCAGATTTTTGACAAAACACTAACAGGAACTGAAGTTAATTTGTTGCTTCCAGCTGGTTGTAGGAGTCTTTCCTCTGAGTTAAATATCTGCAGCATCAAACAGCAGCAGTATCCATATGAGCATCTCTAAAGCGAGAAAGTTAAGTACCTTCACTAATTAGCTATAATTATAAATTATCCCTGACATGGAGACAGGATGGATCCGAATCTAGCAGCAGGTCATACTATGTACTTTTCAGGTTGAGTACTGTTGGTAAAGTTGTAGTTAGATTATCAGGACATCAGAGGAGGAAATCACAAATACACTAGACTGCTAGTAATTGATCATTTTGGTTGGTTGCTCTTAGTTTGGATTAAGTTTATTAGTGCATTGGTACTCATTATACATCTCCTTGGAGTGTTTGGTCTCTTGTGTATGTCAAATATTGCATAGAAATGTCTGACAAAGGAATTAAAGTGTCTGTTTAAAATGTAGAATTCCACCATACAGCCAAAACTGTGTGGACATGTCTTGGTCAAAGCTCTTTACAGTTAATGGACGCCTTTATAGTGTTGCATACAGTGATATTTCAGCCCAGTGGTTCCCAAAATTGCATATTTTGTCAGCCTTTTCCTAATTTTTTCCCCTTGTGAAAGATTAAATTCTTTCATCTTTCAGATCAAAGAATTGAATAAAACCGAGCACGCTTCCCGAGCTTGTACAAGTACTCATCGCTCGGTCAAAGTCAAAAACAAAGAAGGGTCAAACGCTGCTCATGCTGGTGGGAAAATTACTTCATTTATTCAATTTTTCAAAGACACACTCGTTGCGACTAAGTAAAACAGAGCGTTAAAGGTGTGTATGTGGGCTGAGGAACAGGTACAACAAATTGTGCTGTTTTTCATCAGCCGCTGTTTGACAAATTACTTAGAGAAGGTTTTTTTATTTTATTTCGGGTCACAGTGTGAAGTTTAAATACAAAATATTCCATCATAATGACCTGTTTCTCATCCCTCACCTGTCAGCAGCTGCTTCATTCTGACATGCTTTGAGTGTATGATTAGTTTACTGACAGTCTTTATGTCTCATCTGTACTAACTGTCCTCTTACAGTTTGTCCGGCGCTTGGTGTCAGCTGTGATGTTCCTCCTAATGCATCACCGCCAATTAACCAAGTCAAATTCGGTTTGCTCTCGCTGTAGTTTGGCACACGGACACCAGACTGGTTCTAATTGTCTTTCTGAAGGAAACCGCTTGCGTCCGACTTCTCCTCTCTGATAGCTTTTCAACAGTAAACGGATCTACTAGGCTTTGATACTACACTCTGGGGATTTGCAGGAGGTGTTCAAAGTGTTTTAAGTGGTCCAAGTTTGGTGGAGTGTTCTGGCAGCAGGCCGGACCACCTGCTTCACTGGTCGGTTAGCTGATCAACACAGTGAAAGTGATTGTGAAAATGAGCTTTTCTTGATGATTCCTGCAGTTATTCTCTGCACAGCAAAGTTAATTTGTGTCTCGTTAATGTTTGATGCCAACAAGATGATACAGTGCTTATCAATCGTATTAGACCGCCTGCCATAAAAATGAGAAAACAGAAATATTTTAGAAATCTGTCATGAACTTGTTTCAGACTAAGAATTGCATTGTTAGTTATTAGGCAAATAACAAACTCGAACAATTAAATAGTCCTTATTCACATATTTTAATCAAAAATCTTAATATTTTGTTTGACTTGATAACGGCTTGCATTCTGCTGCCATTGTTTTTATGGACTTTTCCACAGTTTCTTGTTATTGAGTTCTAAATACTTTCTTGCTGTTCCCAGAGACTTGCTTTGGATAAAACTTTTGTGCCATCAGTTTTTGAATTCAATACATCCCAGATCTGTTCAACAGGATTCAAGTCTGGACTTCGACTTGGCCGGTCCATCAGTTCTAAATTCTTGTTTCTCAGTCCATTAGTCTCTGAACAGCTTTGAAGTATGTTTGGGGTCATTGTCTTCTTGGTAGATGAACCCACAACCTATCAGGTTCAATCCAGAAGAGGTTTCGTTGTTAAACATAGCAATGACAATTAATGTGATTCGTGATCCATGATGCACCAAGATGTTGTGGTAGATCTTCTTGTTCATGACACCATGGATGTGAATTATTTTGCTCAAGTCTTTCCACAAATGGAACCACATACCATAATGAATTCTCCATCATGTTTCACTGTGGGTGCAATGACATTGACAATGATGACAATGCTGACCCAAGAATTCAAACTTGGACTCATCTGTCCAAAGTACCTTCTTCTGGTCATCTACAGTTCAGTGTTTGTGCTCCCTGGCCAATTTTAGGGATGTTTGGATGTTTGCAGGCCTCAATGATGGCTTCTTAGCAGCTATTCTTCCCTTTATACCTTGTTCCTTCAGTCATCTACTTATGGTCATTCTAGAGACTTTCTCAGATTCTGATCTAGAAGCATTTGTCTCTGCCTGAAGATTAGCAGTGGTCTTCCTTCTGTCTCTCGTACTTCAGATCTTGAGGCGTCGGACATCTGCTTCAGCTAGCTTTCATGTTCAGCCTCTTCCTTGGCACATTTTGAAAAGTACCAGTCTTTGCAATTGAGTCCAAGGCATACTTGACCACACTGTGAAAACACTTTATGTCTCAAAGACCATCCAGCAACATGACGCGCTTTAATTCAGACTCTGTCTTTCTCAGTAAGTTCCCTACACTTCACCATCTTGAACAAGTTGAGGAATTTTAAACTGAATTCACTTTTTTTTTTTTTTTTACCAAATTTGAGCCAGCATACTGGAATTCTCTGAGAAATCAGAAATTAATCAAGAATAACATAAGACTAAACTTCTTTCTGTTCAGGAATGCAAGCAAATAACTGTGATGCGGCAACTCAATCAAAAAATAACAACGTGTCTTACTACTTTTTTCAGTTTTTTTGTAAAACAGTAAGTTTGAAAATTCATGGATAACAACAATAATTATATTTTAGCATAAAAATATCATTTTGATTAAGGAGCTTGCACATACTGGTGGATTAACCATTACAGAAACATGAAAAATACTGTTTATTTCGGGCAGCAGTGGCAAACACCTTACACTGGGTGGTGATCTAATACATTTGTTAAGATCTGTACACTGACCTCTTACTAGGCAAAGCCTAAATTTATAAAAACAAAACAAAACAAAACAAAACTGACTAGTAGATGAAGACACCAGCAGAAAAGCCAGTAAACTGATGTTCTCTGATGACCTTTAGGGGTCATTCTTTATATTCCTTGTAGATTTTCTCTAATAGTATTAATCAAACTACAGAATTCAGGCTAAAACAGCCACTCCACCAGTTTTACTAACCAGCCATACAAGGAGCCAAAGGTCAAGATATCGCAGCCACTCCTGGATCAATTTTTGCTATTCTTTTTTTTTTTTTAAAAATCCATCCCTGGTAAGTCCTGAAAACGCAGCAGTGAACTGTTTGAATATCTGTTTAATTATGAGTGTCTGAGTCCAACTTTTTTCTGCAGAATCTACAAAGAATTTGGAGTCGTTTGCTTTTCTTTACTGAAGAGTCTTCACGAAGTCTTTTAAATTGAGAGCATCATTATTTTCATTCTATGGTGAGGTTTTCTAATGCTTTCCTTTTTAACATCAATTGAATTACTAAAGATGTAGTAATATTTAACCCTGGATGAAGGAACATAGGAGCACATCCTTTTGTTTATCATTTAGAAACATTATTAGTATTACAAGCATATTATCATAGATGTGCTCCTATGCTTCAAATATGGCTTTGATAATTAAATTTGAGGAAACTAATAGTAGTTTGAAATGAAAATATGTACTTGACGTTCCTGATTTGATCTGCTTAACCTGGTTAAACCAACAGGATGCTGTAGGAACTAACCTAACTGATCTAATTTTCTCCACTAGCGAGTCAACAGGAAGCACATGCTCTATGGAGCTTCCATTATTTATGGCCGTTATAGTAAAAATATGGACACCGGTATGAACTTTTTATAAGAAAACAAGTGAAGTCCGTATAAGAAGGTTGGTATGAGTGGATGAAACCATAAAGGATGGTGGAAGAAGCACAAAAGTGCACTTGTAAAGTGGCATTTCGTTGGTGAAAGTCATTCCTAGTGTTCTATTGATTGGGGACGTTTGAAAGGGTTGTTTTACAAGATAAGAGAGCAGAAAAATCTGACAGCAGAAGTTTTGCAAGCACACAAAGCAGCCTGAATGCGAAGAGATGCACTCAAACTGAAAAATGGGACATTTGTGCAGCAACAGCAGCCTAAATCTGACTGTACAGCAACAGTTTTGAGCAGGAAAGGGGCGGATTTGCACCCAAACAGGAGCTATTTTAGACAGAGAAGGGTTTTCTGAACACAAAATGAAGAAATAATGCTGTCAAACTCAGAAATCATGTTCTTGAATTAAAAAAAAAAGAAAAGTAACTGCTTAACTCTCATTGTAGTCACTGTTAAGTTATGCATTCCAATTAAGTGCAGCAGTCTGGAGGTGTTTAACTGGACTAAATGTCACTGGGTCTGCAGACTTTGCTGTGATGTTGCCCACTGGTGCCCTGACAGTTTTAATGGCAGGTCACACAGGACAAATCTGGACTCTCACAGCACAAAACGCAAAAATACTTTTATTAAAATCACAGATCTGGCGGCGTCCTCTTTGCCTTGTCAACTTTTCTTTCTAAAATGGTTTAATTGCTGCCATGATGCCACATTTGGTTGTTTTTTTTGTGCTGCTTAGATGCAAAACTAAAACTCCTGCCCCGGCCCTGACCTTCAAACACAATCTTCCTTTAAACAGCATTTCATTTTTCAAGCCTTCAGTTTTGCCATTTCATTAACTACTTATGGCTAATTGTGGGTGTTAACGAGGTGGGATGTGACGAGCTTGGTTGTAAAATCACAACTTGATCGAAGACGACAAGTGGAAAGTAGTGTGATTAGTGTGTGCATGCTTTTAGAGGTTTTATAAATCGGGTTATGCTCTGCTCAAGGCGCACTTCCTTTTATAAACTTTGGAACAAATGCACATTTTTACACATCTGGCTGCAGGTCGTTTCCCGTTCGCCACATGACAGGATTTTACTTGACGTCTCCAAGGTGAACAAGTGAAGAAGTGACAAATACAGTGGCGATAATGTGTACGTGGCTGAGGGGGTTTTAAAGGCAGAATAAGGGGAGGTGGTCCACAAACACACACACATACATGGAGATGGCCTCAGGCAACATGCTCTCTGGTCCATTAAATCGCAGCAAATGTAGCTATCAGGAGAATGTCAATAAGATTAAAGACAGATCGGAAAGATCACCAGGATGGTATTAGCACGGCAGAGACTGACAGATAAATGTTCAGACTGAGAAATGTTCAGTCAGTCTTCTGCAGTCCCACAATTACATCATATGAATGTTGAATTACAGACAATAACGAGTAAAAAGTATTCATTTACAAGTTAACTGTTAAAAAACAAAACAAAAACAGGCCAAAACTGTAAATAATGCTCAAATCAGACAGTTTTTAAAAGTAATTACTGTTATTGTTTTTATTTTCCAAATTTTCCAGATGACTAGTATTCATTAATATATTAACTGTAAAGAAACAAAACAAATCCAAAGAAAAACACGTGAAGATAAAAAAAAAACTTCTCAGTTCAAAACTGTAAATAATGCCCATATCCAATAGTTAAGAAAATATAAAAAAATAAAAATGAATTTAAAAAATGTAAAAAAAAAAGAGTAAAAATAAAATAATAATAATTATTATTATTATCTAAATTTTCCAGACAATAACTGGTATTCAATAATAAAAAATTAAAAAAAGGTCAAATGAGTAACTAACGCCCAAATCTAACAGTTAAAAATGTATCTACTACTATTGTTATTATTATTATTGTTGTTATTATTATTATTATTATTACTATTATTATTTATTGTTATTGTTGATATCATCCAGATAATAACTGGCATTCAATTATATGTTAACTATATAAAAAAGAAAAACAAACAGGCGAATAACATCCAAAACAAGCTGCTTTTAAAATGCACCAACTACTACTACTATTGTTCTCCGAATTTTCCAGATAATTATGTAGGATTGAGTTACAAATTAACTGTAAAAAAAATCCTTAAATAACACCCAAATCTAACATTTTTAAAAAATGAAAAATGTAACTACTCTTACTATTATTCTGTAAATTTCTCAAACAATAGCTGGTATTCACTCATTTGTTAACTGTAAAAAAAAATCAACCACAACAACAAAACCAAGCAAATTGCAATGCTCAAAAACTTTGTATTTTTTTTACAACTGCTAATTTATTGATTAATTTCTTTTCTATTTGACTGTAAAATTACACTATTTATTTTGTATTTAATTTAGCGAAAAATATCAGTATTTGCAGATATGTGTTCTCATTTTCACAGTTTTTACAGTTTCTGAATGTGGCAGTATTCTCATTTTGAATGTATATCTTTCTGGAACCTTTGATTCCAACCCTTTTCCAACCCTTGATTCTCTTTGGTATTTTCTTCAAAATACCAAAGAGGGGTATTTCATCACAGTTTTTGTGTTTTTTGTATCATTGAAAGCTGAATATAACTGATGTTTGTATTGTCAGTCAGAGGAAACAAGAACACAACTGTTGTTTTTTCTCTAAATGATGAACTGATTTATGATAAAAATCTCATTAACTGACATAATAAACATGTATAAATTGTATAATTCAGCCCAAAATGTCCTCCAAATTCTGCAAACGTAGAGAATGCAGATGAGAAAATCTGGATTCATGTGATGCTCAGAGGTTCCCTGACAGCGGTTTAACTATGCAAAGCGGTCTAAAGATGTTAAAAGCAGCGGAGTGTGAGGAGGGGCTTTACCTGTGCACCCAGTGAAGACAGCTCAAGTGCTTTTTACCGGACACGAGCTTTTTACATGACAGTTTAAATGAAACATTCCGCTCCGGGGTTGAGGTGTGTCTTTTAGAGTGCCGCGAAAGTCACTTCAGTGTGGCCGAGGAGGGGCGAGGCTGAGGCCGTCACACCTTTTCATTACTCAGTGTTTCTGACAGCTTATTGACCCCTCGATTCAAAAAAATCCCTCCCTTCAAAAGACTGGAGAGTCAGACAGGTTTAGCAGTGACGGAGACTCATTTATGGTGATTTTCATCTAAAATAACAGAGTTAGAAGTCCTTGTCCAATGAGAATAAGGTTTTTACCCTGTTAGCGTCTCCATGTGGTGTTTTTAGATGTTAGATGCCTACGAAGAGGAGTTTGGCAGGGTCAAAGGTCATTTCGGTCCAATCAGCTGTGTGGCATTTCACCCTGATGGCATGAGTTACAGCAGTGGAGGAGAAGACGGATACGTAAGGATTCACTATTTTAGGGGGCGGCTGTGGATCAGGTGTTGGAGCGAGTTGTCCAATGATCGAAGGGTCGGCGGTTCGTTTCCCGCTCTCGTCTAGTCGTGCTGTTGTGTCCTTGGGCAAAACATTTTACCCGATTTGCCTCCAGTGCTGCTGTCACACTGGTGTATGGATGTGTGTGAATGTTGGTGGTGGTGGTTGGAGGGGCCGTAGGCGTGGATTGGCAGCCACGCTTCCGTCAGTCTGCCCCAGGGCAGCTGTGGCTAGAAAATGTAGCTTACCACCACCAGAGTGAGAATGTGTGAATGAATGAATGATGGATCTATTGTGAAGCGCTTTGAGTGCCTAGAAAAGCACTATATAAATCTAATCCATTATTATTAGACGAGCTAAATAAGCCGTAAACACCATGACTGAGCATCACCACATTTTAACAAAAACACAGATTTATATATAACAAACCTAAAGAACCTGTCTGCTGGCACGGTGGAACTTTCCATCATTATTCTTCCTCAAAATCAGCTTCCTGTTTCAAATGTGTGACTAAATAAATGGCAATAGAGGCGGAGACTCAGATCCTCAGATACGAAAGAAGGCAAAAATGTTGAGTTATATCTAGAGGATTACTCCACCAAGGAATGGCAGAATTTTGTGACGACTGGCATACATTTATCTGTCTGTCTGTTAGCAACATTACTCAAAAACGGACTAATGGATTTGGATTAAATTTTCAGGGAAGGTCAGAAATGACACAAGGACCAAGTGATTAGATTTTGGCAGAGATGCAGCTTATAGTCTGGATCCACAGATTAGTTAAAGATTTCTGTGTCATTGTGGGATAGTGTCATGGCGTCACCTTAACTATGACAAGAAGTGAACAGAACATCTGCTGCCTGCAATCCTACTACAAATCGACCGCTGTGGACTTATCAGGACTTATCGGTTGGAAATGATACATGGAACAACTGATTAAACTGTGCGGGTGTTTCTCGGTCCCACCAATTCCCGCTGTCCACTACATATTTAGGTCATGCGATTCGGTATCCGTACATAACCTACATATGAAGAACACACGTCCGTACTCAGCCCAAAGTCATTTTTTTGTTCGTACATCAATAATAAATGCCCACATCCTGTGTTACCATGATTTCTGATCATGAATAACTAATACATAAATGATGTATTTGTAAAAATAAAAAATTGCATTTCTGACAATGCCGTATGGGGGAATGAACAGCCTTGGCAGAGCACTGCATTCTTTGAGTGCTTTTCTCATTTGTTTTCTGCATTTATTTATGCGTACTATTAGTTGGGTCCTTTCTTTCTATTGTGTTTTGCTCTTGTAAGGTCCTTTTGTCTTTGTCGTTTTGTATAAATGTAGCTGGACATTGGTGTGTATTTATCATAAATCATGTTCACTATTATTATTACTGTTATTGTTGCTGTTATTTTTAAATTGAAGTATTTTGAATAAGCAGGAAGAATAGATTTGCAACCATTTGTGTATTCATTGTGCTTTGTTGTTGTTTTCTGTCTGGTAAAATTACACTATTTTACTGCATTTAAATCAGCAAAAAACAGCATCATTTTACATTTATTACAGTTTTCAAACAGTAATAATACTAACAATGCCAGGGATTATAATGCAGGTGGTTTTAATGTTGTGGCTCATCTTTACATGCAGCTTTACAAAACAACATCAGCTCAGAAGCTTTTGAAAGAAAAATAAACTGAGCTCCTCCACTAAAGTAAGAGAAACTTACCTCCAGCCGGTCAAACATTTTCACATTAGTGTCAGATTACTTTCTAATGTGAAAAGTTAATTACAGGGCTGGGTGGATTGATTCCTGCGGTATCGACAAAACCAAGAGAAAGTTCCAGTCAAACACAAGCGTCAATAAGATGAAGGAATGAAAAATGATTCATATTAGACTATGGACACGTTTGGCCTCTCTGTAACTGAAGTCTGCTTCTTATTTAGTACAGACACTTTAACCATCAGTTTGTTGTTCTTTTTTAGCTGCAATAATTAATAATAAAACAAACAGTTTGACAAATGAAACATATTCAGCCTCTGATGCAGTAACTCCATAAATAATAACAGTCTGCTCTCTCCTGCAGAACATGATCCTCTGGTAAAAGTCTAGTTTCTGGTTATTCTGGTCCTGCTTCCACCCACTCCCACTCACATCTACCTTGTGATTACCACAACAACGAGCACAAAGTGTGTGGACATGTTGCTGCCAGAGTTTTAAAAAATCTCGTATTGTTGCAAAACTGACATTTCCTGTTTTGGCACCAGATGATCCTTCAACTTCTCACTTGTGCCTCAAATATCATGCCCATGCCAGGAAATGAATTAAAAATACAGTGATATTTGTGCTCCTAAAACCTGCTAACAGAGCTCCAAAAAAGACCAACTCATCTGTGCAGGTGGAGAAAACCATACGAGGAGAGACACCGTGTCTCCATTTACACCAGATAAAAGATCATCTATAGCATCAGTCAAAAGTTTAGACACACCTTCACAGTCAATAGTTTTTATTTGTTTTAATTATTTTCTGTATTGTAGATTCTCACTGAAGACATATAAATTATTAAAGAACACATATGGAGTTATGTCGTAAACAAGAAAGTGTTAAACAAACCACAATCTGTTTTATGTTAGATTGTTCAACACCTTTGCACATTCTTGGTGTTCTCTCAGTCAGCTCCATCAGGTAGGATCCTGGAATGGATTTGATTTAACAGGTGTGCCTTGTCAAGAGTCAGTTTGTAGAACTACGTGCCTTTTTAATGTGTTTGAGACCATCAGTTGTGTTGTGCAGAGGTAGGGTTGGTACACAGTTGATAGCACTATTTGACTACTGTCGGAATCCATATTATGGCCAGAACCAATCACCTAAGTAAAGAGAGATGGCAGTCTATCAATAGTTTAAGAACTGAAGGTCAGTTAGTCTGAAAAATTTCAAGAACTTCGTCACAAAAATCATCAAACGCTATGATGAAGCTGGCACCCATGAGGACCGCCCTAGGAAAAGAAGAGTCACCTTCATTAGAGTCACCAGCCTCAGAAACTGCACATTAACAGCACTTTAGATTACAGCCAACATAAACTCTTCACAGAGTTCTAGTAGCAGACGAATTTTAACATCAACTGTTCAGAGGAGGCTGCAGGAATCATGCTTTTGTGGTGGAGTTGCTGCAAAGAAGCCACTACTGAGGATGAACAACAACCTTTAAGAGAAGCACAACCAGTGGAAATCTGTGCTTTGGTCTGATGAGTCCAAATTTCAGGCTGTGTTAGGGATATATGACCAAGAGGTAGAGTGATGGACTTGGCTTCAACAATCACCAGTACTAAACCCAACTGAGATGGTTTGGGATGAGATGGAGCGCAGATTGAAGGCAAAAGTTACAATAAGTGCTCAGCATCTCTGGGGACTCCTTCAAGACTGTTGGAAAACCATCCAGGAGACGACCTCATGAAGTTCATTTAGAAAATACCAAGAGTTGTCATCAAAGCAAAAGGGTTCAACTTTAAAGAATTCAAAATATAAAACATGCTCTGATTTAACACATTTTGAAAAATTTTCCTGATCAACTGACCCTCATGTCTTAAAGTAATCATGGACTGTCGTTTTTCTTTATTGAGCTGAGTGGTTCTTTCCTTACTATGGAATGCTGTCAAATAGGACTATCCACTGTGTACTAACCCTACCTCTGTACATCACAACTGGTGGTCTCAAACACATTAAGAAAGTAATTCCACAAACTGACTTATGACACCTGTTCATTCAATTCCAACTTTACACTTACTTATACACCGTCTTTAGATTTTCTCTTTACTGGGTTAATTTGCCATTTCTGTCACCTCCTATTAGTGTATAAACAGGTCAGTTTTCATTAAAAGCAACATCCATCCATCCATTCATTCTCTATACACCGCTTTATCCTTACTAGGGTCACGGGGGGTGCTGGAGCCTATCCCAGCTGACTCGGGTGAAGGCAGGGGACACACAGGACAGGTCGCCAGTCTGTCACAGGGCTACATATACAGACAGACAATCACACCTACGGGCAATTTAGAGTAACCAATTAACCTCAGCATATTTTTGGACTGTGGGAGGAAGCCAGAGTACCCGGAGAAAACCCACACATGCACAGGGAGAACATGCAAACTCCATGCAGAAAGATCCCAGGCCGGGATTTGAATCGGGGATCTTCTTGCTGCAAGGTGAAAGTGCTAACCACTAGACCACTGCGCATGTGTAAAAACAACAAACGTAAGAAAATAATTTAAAGCCACAGTGTGGTGATTGATGCAAAATTACAGAAAAAAAGTATGAATTTACATGTTCATTGTAGAAAAACAATCCCGAACTGTAAATAAATGTCTACATAAATGATAACTAGTTCTTTTACCTGTTTCACCTGTTAATTCAAAACCATTCCAGGAGACGGCCTCATGAAGAATACCAACAGCGTGCAAAGCTGTTAAAGAATTTAAAATATACAACATAGTCTGATTTGTTTAGCACTTTTTTGTTTGCTACATAATTCCACATGTGTTCTTTCATAGTTTGAATGTCCTCAGTATAATCTGCAATGTAGAAAGTAAATAAAATAAATAATAATACCATTGAATGAGAAGGTTTGTCCACATTTTGACTGGTGCTGTATTTCTAGGACTATCTATGCAATCTGGACAAGGAAAACTCATCTTGTTGAAAAAGCGCACAGTACATGTTCTGAAAAAAAAATAGACAAGATCAGACCTGCCACAGCAGTCCCCTGTAGGTGATCGCGCCTCAGCAGGTCAGCTGGGTTATACACAGGGTGTTCGCATTTGTGGGAAAAGTGTCCTTGAGGGTGAGGAAACATCTGCAGCGCTGATAAAAACCATCATCGCCAAGTCATCACCTTCACTGCTAAGTAGAGAGGGGGAGGTGACAAGGCCTCCGGAGGTGCAGGAAGAGTAAGTTCAGGTTGTGCAGCAACACCTGCCAAGTTTCCACATTCTCAGGACATTTTTTTAAAGCTTCAGCTGCACATTCAGATCTTCATGAGAGAGTTATTTCTAGAGAGTTTTCACTTATGTTTCCAGTTTCACCCACTCTCTCCGTGGATACGCTGGTATTTCTAATCTGGAGAACCAGTATCAGTGCATCAAAATGATCCATCCCCTGAAACCACCAAATAAAGCAGAGAAGCTGGAATAACAGCGACTTGAAAGACTTGTTGAAGTTTGGATTTTGTTATTTCATGCCACGTTTGCACCATACGGGGCGAATGGAACAGATGGGAAAGTCTCCCGAGTTAATGATCTGTGCGTCACCAGATAAAACAAGATGCTCGTGTGATGACGGAGGCGGGCGTGTGAAAGTTAAAAATACTGCAGATTGACAGCATAACATCACATCTGTTTAAGTTTAACTACACTGAACAAAACTGACACAACATATCTATGTTTCTTTGTATGCTTGCAGGTCTTCCCAGTTGAAATTATGGCTTGGATGTTAAAGTAAAAGCTGTTTAAAAGTCATTTAATGTGCGTTTATGACAATTCCAACTGTCTTTAGATCTTTGATTGTAGTATTACGCTATTTTTACTGTGTTTAATTTAGGAAAAACATTATTTTACAGATGTTTGCCATTATTTTTATATGATTTTGCAAATTCTCACTGTTTTGTTAATTTACTGATAATATCTAATAAAATCATACCATTTAAATCAGCAAGAAATAGCTGATAATAATATAATATTTACACTTATTTTCAGTTTTTTGACAGAAAAGTTACATATATTAAGAATTGAAAAGTGCTAAATATTTTTATGCTATTATTCTTTGCAGATTCACATCACAGTTTTGGTATGTTACAGATATTTGTTAAAATGACACTGTTTTACTGCAGTTAAATCAGAAAAATAACATCATTTTATATTTATTTCTGTTATTCGAAAGAGAAATCATGTATATTAAGCACTGAGAAGCGCTGAATATTTTTTATGCTATTATTTTGATTGTCCCTGTATAATTTCAGTAATATCTGGTAAAATTACAGTGTTCTACTATATTTAAATCAGCATAAACTGCATAATTTTACAGATATGTGCTATTATTTGAAAGAAAAAAATATGTATATGACTTACATATAGTATTTAGTAAAATTACACTTTTCTACTGCATTCAAATATGTGAAAAACTGCATTATTTTACAGTTACCAGCTACTATTTGAAAGAAAAACATGTATACTACGAAGTGAAAAGTGTTAAAAAAAATGTTATGCTATTATTTTGTTAACTATAGGAAAAAAGCTGGCACATTTTACTGCATTTAAATCTGAAAAAGTGCATTATTTCACATTTATTTTCTTTTATTTAAAAGAAGAATTACATATATTAAAAACTGCAAAGTAATTTAAAAAATATGCTATTATTTTGGCAGATTTTCACGTCACAGTTTCGGTAAATTACAGGTAAAATGACATTTCCCAGTTGAAATTATGACTTGGATGTTGAATTAAAAGCTCTTTAAAAATCATAAATGTGCATTCATGACAGTTCCAACTTTACATGAACATCACTGTCACCAGATCTTCTCTTTATTGTGTTAATTTTCCATTTCTGTCATCCACTATTACTGCAAATGCACGATAAGACGATTCCCTGGAAGCAATGTACTGTATAGAGGAACAGATTTTCATCAACAGCAAGAAGCAAGCCAGTTTTAATTAAAAACAGCAAATGTAAGAAACTAATTCAGAGCAACAGAGTGGTGAATGTGGAGCGACAGTGTTATACTGATGTAAATAATACATAACTCTGAAAAGCCTTTATTTATTCATACAGATGCTCTGCTCTCTATTATCTGATCCATCTTTGAATTCTTGCCTTTATATTGCAGATTATGGAGATGGAAAAACAATATATCTAAGAACTACTGACCCCATAAACTGCATATATTCCTATTGATGTGTTTTAAGTTGGACATAGATTAAGTTTAAAATAGTTTGTGTGGGTGTTGTATTCAAGAGAAGCTTTATTTTTTCTGGTAGAGGTTTTTATGGGGGAATTTTTGTGCTCATTTTTGCTTATAATATGTCAACAAAAACAATACCAGTTCATCTCTTGGACTTTTAATTTCTAAACTTACTTAACTTGTCTTGAAGATACTAGACATTTCTATCCGAAGCTGAAGTACAATCTGTGTCGAACATTTTGCATTGAATTTGAGATATATACTGCTCTGAAAACTGCAGCTCACACACACATTACACTGTTCATTGGGCCCGTCATCGATCAGCATTCTGTGGCGGAAATAAGAGATGCAACTGAGCTGATGATTTCAAGGTCCCATAAGGTGAAAATCCATTTTTATCGTGTTCTGTGACTGTTACAAACCCACAGGTGTAAAATAAAAGCTGAAGATGTTCACTTCTGTTGTTCCTTGAGCCTCCTAACAGCTAGAAAAGTTCCAGCTTTACAAGCTGGCAAGAATTTTACAGAACTGAAGCTTTGTGTAATCCTGCCCTCTCATTGCCGTTTATTTACTTTCTGGAGCTGCTTCTGCTAAACTGTAAAATGTCTAAACTAGCAGCAAAACTCAACAAATGTTCTGCTGTTGGCTGCAAGAGTGAACACAAGAGTCTTCATGCATTGCTAGCATCTAAGCAGCTGAAAACCCAGTGGATTAGTTTTATTTTTCAGGGCAATAGCACCACAACAATCCTTTGAGTTGGTGTATTGTGCGGCTAATTTGGCTAACGATACCATTAGCTTTGATGCTATTTCCACAGGTCAGAGCTCTGTGGAAACTGTAAAGCTGAGGGATATTCATGAAAAGTGGAAACTTTAATTTGAAACCAATGAACAAAGACTAGGTGTGTGTTCATGTTGCCTGTTGTGCTTCAGTTAAACCTAAACTCAGCTGCAGTTTACATCTGCTAGCTTCTCTCCTGCTCGCTGTTCTCATTCATGAAGCCAGATTCCAAGAAAAGCTTTAAATATCCCTTTAACATTTTACTTGTTGTGTTGTCAGACTACAAAATAAGAACAAAATAGTGACTTAAACGTTGCCACTTCAGAGCCATTTCCTTACCTGGAGCTCTGTGTCACTAAAATACACTTTGACAAACTCACCAAACGCAGAGTTTAAAACAATGGCTGTTATGAATTTGAAATATGGAAAGAGTTAGAAACAATAGACAGCTCTGGTGTCCGTGTTGGCTGCTATGTAGTCAGTTATTTTCACCGCATTGTCAATCACAGATGCAGAGAGAGTCTTCTGCATTTAAAGCTACAGACATCGAAACAGCCCATTTAGAAAACGACCAAAAACAGTTCGACAGTCATGGTGAAATTCACCAGCTTTGCAGTATTTTGAGATGATTGATAAACAGATTCCAGGGACATGTGGGACTTTTACTGATATGCTGAAAAGAGGCACAATATGAATGAAACCTTTAAAGTCTGTTAACCAGGCATCTTATTGAGGCTCTGACATATTGTCTACCTGCACATGCAGAATATTGATTCCTCTCTTGTACTTTGTAGTTCATACGGATCAAGCAGCCATCTCCAGGTAATTGGAGTCATTATCCAACAAGTGAAATACAACATCAGAACACCACAAAATATGTGCAATTTACTTCTCAGGGTACCGATTTTTTCTCTTTTATACTGTGCACTTATTTTATTTGCATAATGTACATGAGTATCTTTGCTTTTGTATTGCTGCTGCTCTTACTTTTTTCATGATTTTATTTTATTTTTTCTTGTATATAAAACTGACTTGAAAAACTCACAAAGAGCTCCACTAGAACTGACAATAAAACAATAGAAACTATTCTTCTCCATTGTAAAATTGAGGAGTTGTGAATTGGTCGTATTTTAATCCAAGCTATGTTTTTTTTCTCTTAAACCTAACCACATGTTTTTGATGCCTAAACTTAAACAAGGAGTAAATTAAACTTAAATCTTAGAATAATGGTATTTTCTGCTACAAGATTTTTTTCTGTGATGTCACAATTTAGAGACCAAAACTGTTTAGTGCAACAGCCTGTAAATATGGCTATTACTCTGTCAAGGAACGGCGGAGTTATGTGACGATCGGCGTATGTTTGTCCGTCTGTCTGTCTGTTCGCAATATTACTCAAAAATGGAACGACGGATTTGGATGAAATTTTCAGGGTAGGTCAGAAGGACCTACACATCATTGCCATCGGATGTTTCCTCACCCTCAAGGACACCTACCACAAGGACCTACTGATTAAATTTTGGCATTGATGTGGCCTATAGTCTGGATCCACGAAAATGTTAAGGATTTCTGTATCATTGTGAGATAGCATCATGGTATCACTGTAACCATGACAACAAATGAAGACTACATCAGCTGCCTGCCGACAATCACATGATTGAGATCCTACCACAAATCGACCGCTGCTGAATTATTCGTCGGAAATGATACAAGGAACAATTGGTTAATTTGTGCGGGTGTTTCCAACACTCTTAAGATTTTACACAATTATCATGAAATATTTGTGGAAAAATCTTTTGTTTTGGTTTCAAAAGATGTGACGGCATTAGACAGACACAAACAAATACAAATGATATTTTTTATGTATTGTTCACAAGAAAAACTAACAAAACTAAATTCTACCAAAATAACCCAATACTCCAAATTTCTTATTTTAATGGAACCAATTTTAAGTTTTTAATGGCTTGTTTAGTATTATGGCTGTGATTGTACTAAAAGAAACTATACTTGAAGAGTGATTCTTAATGCAATATTTCACAAATGTATGGGGAGTCTGAAACTTTTTTCCACCACTGCAGGTCACGTGATTTGCTATCCGTACATAGTGTACACATGCATAACACATGCCTGTCTTCAATGCAAGGTCATTTTGTTTGTGGGTACATTTCTATTAAATGGCCAAATTCTACAGTGTCATGATTTTTGTCACGATTTCTTTCAATATTTAGCTACCAGAAATGATGCAACGACTGAGCAGAGTACTTGTTTCTTCTGTAAAGTTGGACATTTTGACATCGAGGTCTATGGGGATCGACTCGCTCTTGAAACCTCAAGTGGTGACTGGAGGAACTGCGGTTCTGTGTTCATTTGCTGAGAACTGGGTGCAAACAAGGGTGTACTGTGACTGTGAAAATGAGGACAGAGGGGAGGGATGGGGGACAAGAAAGCTGTAGAGGAAGGGAGAAGGAGGCTAGGTGGTTCGAAATAAAAGGAAATCCACAGGTTCCATTCTAGTGACTCAACACCTCCTTATGAAACACAACCCAACGCCGACGCCACACATCTTTGCAATCTCTGAATCTGCTGAAATTCCCTGAAAAGTGGATGTGTAGAAAGAAAGGGGAGACCAGATGGAGACATGAGCATGTAAAGAGCCAGCTCTTGTAAACCCCTCTCACTGAATTAGGCAGTTCACCCTGAAGGCAACGCTGCATGGCAGAGAACTCCACACGTTTTTCTTTCTCGGCAGTGAGTGGGTTCACAGAGACAGCAGCACAGTTCACCAAATCCAATTTTTTTATTCTCTCGACCTTGCTGAACCACTCTTCATTCGGCGTCTCCATCACTGCGGCTCCAACACACACAGAGGGAAATACGTGCACGGATATACAAAAAATCACGCAGCAGCATGTAGATCCGCGGCAGTTCGACAAATTTTAGCTGAATGGAAAAACAGCCACTCTTAAAGTTGTCTATTGTCGCCGAGTCTCCTTGAGAAACAATCGAGACTAGATGAGTAAAACGAGCAGAAATGATTAAATTCACCCTTCAGCCAAACACTGGGAGGCAGACTGGAGGAAAAGCTCTCGCAGGTTTCTCATGTGGTTTCCTCCTCTTGTTTGTCTTTTCTCTGACTGTAATTGGCCTTTTATTGTGTGAGCTGAACTATGGTAAAATAAAACTGACAATGGCGCAGACCTCCAGCAACCTCCTCTTCGATTTATGCCTCCGCTGTTGGGTGGAAGCTGGACATCTGCAATTTATATTTTTCAGGTAGGAAGCAGAGACTGTTTACTCTGTTTTGCTTTTGTTTGTGTTATTTATTAAAGGAGACATTCGAGGGTTAAAACAAGGCTACGGAAATCTCCTATAATCATTTAAACTGCTTCTGGTTTCTTTATATTGACTTACAACAAAACAACAGTTGCTCAAACCGAACAAGCACAAACAAAAGCGGCGAAATAAAAGGTATCAATCACTTTCAAAAGGACAGAAGGTATCATAGCAAGATGGAGAGTAAAGTCACGCCTACGCAGGAAATGACTGACAGTGGAAGATGAAAAACATTCACTGTGCTTTCCATAGAGCTCATGTTAGCCGCTAATGCTAGTCATCACTTGGAAATGAAGGAATAATGGGGATTCTAATCATGAACAAGTATGAAATATAAGCCTTTTTTCCAATGTAACAAATTGTCAACTTGTGAAGGTTTGAGGAAATTATTTTGTCAATGAATCCCGTCCAATAAAAATAAACACTGAATGTGGAGAATATTAGGTCAGTGACTCACTGGATAAAGCATTGGTCCACAGTAATTTTAGAATAGCCGCTGTCCTTCTGACAAGACGCTGGACTTAATTGCCTGAAATTCTCTTTTCATCAGCTGCAGGCGAGTGGTTTTTACTGGTGGTTGAAGTGGGAAAAAAAAGCGACCTCATTCACAGTTTGAGGTGTGTGCATCAGAAAATCATGAAGTAGTCTATTAAAGTGGTAATTTCTACAGTGGATAAAAGATGACAGGTTCACCAGGATGCTCCTATTTCCAGTTTATCTCCTATAAACCACAGTCACACCAACCTCCAGTGCTCCCAGTACAATCCTCCCTCAATCTGCCAGGGTCAGCATAAGAAATCAGAACAAAATGAGGTTTATGATTGGTATTTAACAGAATGTTTCCTAGATAAGTGAATACTACCATGAACATGGTGGATAAAAGTCACAGAAAAAACATCTATATTAGTCGTTACTTAAGTTTTTATAATATTATCAAAGCCTCACTTCTGCTCTCTCCCCCTTTAAGGACTTCTACATCGCACTGTGAGGCAGGTTCAAGGACAGCCGTTGTCATGGTCTTGTGACCAAAGACGAGCTGCGATATAATTCTGACAGTGTCAGAAAATTGGGGTGATCATCTGACAGTGTGACTGCTGCTGCGACCTACGCCAACTAACTAACCTATAGAAATGCAGGATGAAATGACATACAGATTATTGCGACACTGGCGCAAACTCAAATAGATGATATGTGGCAAAAGTGCATCAAAACAACTATTAATGAAGCGAAAGTATTAAGGCAATGAAATCTTTCTCAGTCTCAGATTTGTTGTAATATTGTTCTGAGCTGTAAAGTTGTTAATACAGATGATAATGTGTGGCATGTGGTGTTTCATATTTTTTCGTAATGAGGAAAAGTCCTATCAAATTCTGTCCCATCACATTGACTGGACTTTTGGCTCAGACCGTGCGCCTTTCATTGTGGGGCATGTCCATTAAACGAGTGATATCATTTATTAAGCTGTGAGTCTGCAAGGGATATCATATTTGGATGATCACCTCGAGTGGTGCGGATATTGGAAATTTTGGTTCCAGGCCCATGGACTGTATGTGGAATATACACAAAGTACTACTAATGTGAAATGCTACTAGATGCTAACAAGTACTTACTTCAAGCTCCCTTTGCAAAATTGCCATCTCAAATAGGCCTCCTGGCTGTGTCTTTACTCTCCTCCTCCTCCTTTTGTTAGGATTTTTCTCCAAATACATAAATGTCTCAAGGGCTTCGTTCACGTTTGGCTCGTTTCCCTGTGATTGTACGTGCTCTATTTAAGCTTTGGTTGTTTATTTTTCATGGTTGGATGGTGTAGGCTTATGATGTTTTATTCTTGCACCTTCATGTCGACTCATGTACATTGTAGGCTGTGATTCAGCATTCAGCTGCTTTTTCACTATGCAGTCTGCACAAAACTTCACGTTGTGTCCAAATATTTTTAGATTCATGTCATATACTGCAGCAAGCTGTGAACTTATAAGATTGTTAAAATCACACAGTGTGTTGAGGCCTTCAGGCTCTTCTACCAACTACAATCCTCTATCTATGATCACTGTTTATACTAATCATTGTGTTGGCATTTTACAAAGTGAATACACTTTTTTTTTTTTGACACAAAGTCACAGGATTCAGTCCAGGAAGTGGCTGCAAGGAAGTACAACGGAGACAAACCAGGAGATGTACCGCTAGAGACAAACTGATGGATTTACTACAGGCAAATATAACAACTCAGCCTTAATGTCGCCCACTTCCAGCAGAATCCTAGAATATTTCCTCTTCTTGTTACAGCCGACAGAGGAAATCAGGCAGCTCCCTGCAGGGTAATGCAATTTATTTAAGGCCATTATGACCCAACCAGAGAACCTGATACGTTGAGGTTAGATAAGAGAACCGACTGGTGAGAAGAGATGGGACACAACACACAGTCCCACAATGCCAAAGAGTGAAATGTAGAAGTGTTCATACCGTTTACTGGTGAGTATCTGTTTGTGGTCATTATTATAACTACAATGTAAAAAAAAAAACTGCTTTATTGAACCGTTTAAAAAACAACAACAGCCTACTATTACTATGATTGACCAAATTTTCCAGATGCAAACTAATAAAATCGCAGAAAAAATAGCATTCAATTACATATTTGCATAAAAACTTACAAAACAGGCTAAAACTGTAAATAATGTCCACATCAAAATCTTTAATAAATACCTTTCTTTTAAAATGTTTAACCATCATTTTTTCTCTTACTATATTTAAATCAGCAAAAATAGAATTATTTTACAGATGTCTAATGTGCTCTTTGAAAAAAATAGATTAATGATTGAACAATGGTAAATAAATGTTGAATTACACACATTATTAGGTAAAAGCACAGAGAAAAATATCATTTCCATGTTGACTGTAGAAAAAAAACAATATAAAACTGTTCATAATGGCATAAAATTACACTGTGTTACTTATTTAAATGAGCAAAAAAAAATTGTAAATAAATCGAAAGTTGTTATTTTACTGATTAAATCTATTGCATTAAGTTACAATTTAGTTGCAATATTTAGTAGGATCTCATAAAGAAAAGTATTATTTGACACAAAAAGCTACAACTGTAAATAATGTACAGATAAAAAATGTGCATTTGTACCTATAATTCTTGTTATTTCTCAATGTGTAAGCATAAAATATACTGTTTAAATGTATTTTATCTGCAAAAAATGCATTTTTTTTACAGATTTTTGCTGTTATTTTTGCTGTTAGTTCAATTTATTTTATTTTACATTTTTAAAAAATTACAGATCTTTTTTTTTTTAATGTTGCATGACATGTAGCATCCCCAAAACTGTAACCAAGAACTTATTTTAACCCTTGCCTTGCCTTAATGGATGTTGTTTCTTCCTGCTATTCCACTGTTTTTGTGTTACCGTTCTCAAAATCCCACCAGAACTGACGTACAGCTACAACTTTCCAGCCTTTACATTGACCGATTTGGATCAATCAATAAGACGGACTGGCTTGGTTCCTTCAGTGAATAGCTGTAAAGATCTACAATGCAATCAATGAAAACATTTGCATAAAAATCCAATAAAATTAACAAATCCAGGACTGAACACTTGGCACTCTTGTGTTTCTCTGCATGTTTTAGATGATTAAACTTATTATGACCTTTGCCTCGGTGCGGTAGATCTCTGAGAATTTGGCTGCAGAAAGTGAACAGAAACAGATTTTCCTTCTCCTTACCATCACGATACTGACCTCCCTGAATAATCTCAGCTCTTTAATATAACTAAAATCAACATTTCCATTTAGCATCTGCAGGGTTCCATGGAGCTGCTTCCATAAAAGCAATGTTAATTTTAAATGCAGTGAGTAATTCATGGCTTTCATTAGTGTCTTTTTTAAATGGAGCAGCGAAAACAATAGGATAACACAGTTGCATCGTTCAAGTTTTGTTTCAGTGCAAACTGTAAAGTGAGTTTTTGAGGCCACAAATCTGCTGATGAAGAATGTTTTTATGGAGAACCCAATCTTTCCTTCTTTCTATTTTTAATCAACAAACAACAGAGAAACTGTCTTCGCCACAATCCAAACGAGGAACCCGAGTAGAAATCATTGTGCAATAATCTCTGTGGTTATTCTGTCATCATAAACATACAATTACCATCAAATTACTGCATTAGTCTAATTAAGATTATCATTAAAGAGTGTTTATTCTATTGGAGGCTAAGAGAAGAAAGAAAAAAAGATTATTAGGGTGCATGTTAATATGCTCATTAACTCTGTAGGGGTGTTTGTCAATATGAAATCACACTCGTGTGTGTGTGTGTGTGTGTGTGCGTGTGTGTGTGTGAGAGAGAGAGAGTGTGTGTGTGTGTGTGTGTGTGTAGGTATGTGTGTGTGTGTGTGTGTGTGTGTGTGTGTGTGTGTGTGTGTGTGTGTGTGTGTGTGTGTGTGTGTGTGTGTGTGTGTTTGTGTGTGCTCAGGTACTGGCTATACTTGTGGGGACCAAATGTCCCCACAACTGTAGGAAAACCGAAAACTATGTCACTTGTGGGGACCTCATTTCGGTCCCCACAAGTTTAAACAGTGTTTTCTTGGCCATGTTGTTGTTACTGAAAAAAGTAAAAGTGCAAAAAAGTTTCTTTAGGGTTAGGCATTGTTTTGGTCTGGGTTTGGTTAAGGTTAGGGTTAAGGTTAGGGTTAGGGGTTAGATATGAATGGGAGTCAATGGTATGTCCCCACAATGATAGAAAAACACAATGTGTGTGTGTGTGTGTGTGTGTGTGTGTGTGTGTGTGTGTGTGTGTGTGTGTGTGTGTGTGTGTGTGTGTCTCAGATGTCTTGCTTGTGTTGCTGCAGTAAAATCAACCTTTTGTCTTCATGCCTATATTGATGTCAGATCATTCTCTAACATCTGTAAAGAGCAATAAAGTCTTAAACTTTACATTTCATCCCAGCAAAGATCAGTTATAGCAGCTAATTAGCAGACTTTTCCACACACACACACACACACACACACACACACACACACACACACACACACACACACACACACACACACACACACACACACACACACACACACACACACACTCTGCATTGCAGTTAACCCTCCAGATAGCTTCCTCTTCTACATTTTGATAAAGTTCAGGCTTTTGTAGGAAGAAGGCTAAATAATGTATTTTGAAATTTAATGTTCTCTGTGTAAAATCCCTAAAATACGGCAATGTTTGGTCCTGGTCTGGGTTTAGTGGCAGTGTACTTGCTAACCCACTAATCTCGTTTCATAGTACAGCCGTCTGATGAAGGCTGCAAATGGTTTGGACTAAGGGTTGAGTTTGTGTGACAGATTTCAGGTTCAAAAAACACTCACAACCCTACATCTCCACAACCGCCACCAAAACGACCCACTGTCTGGACTTAATGTCAGGTACTCTACCGCTCAAAGTTTTGAGGTCACTTAGAAATGGCCTTATTTTTGAAAGATAAGCAGTGTTTTTTAAATGACGATAACACTAAATGAATCAGAAATACAGTCTAGACATTGTTAATGTGGTAAATGACTATTCTAGCTGGAAACGGCTGGTTTTTAATGGAATATCTCCATAGGGGTACAGAGGAACATTTCCAGCAACCATCACTCCTGTGTTCTAATGCTACATTGTGTTAGCTAATGGTGTTGAAAGGCTCATTGATGATTAGAAAACCCTTGTGCAATTATGTTAGCACAAGAATAAAAGTGTGAGTTTTCATGGAAAACATGAAATTGTCTGGTAGACCCCAGACCTTTGAAAGGTAGTGTATGTGTGTAGACTAATGTCTTGATCTGGTGGCAGCCAGTCTAGTCCCAGCTTGCCTCCGTGCAGCTCCATATTTCACTGCTTTCTCTACTTATTATTATTAGGCCAAGGAACGCGGCACAGGTATGTGACGATCTGCATACGTCAGTCCTTCCTTCCTTCCTTTTATCTCTGCACAACATTACTCAAAAATGGACTTGTGGATTTTGGTGAAATTTTCAATGAAGGTCAGAAATGACACAAGGATCAAGTGATTCGATTTTGGCAGTGATGTGGCTTATAGTCTGGATCCACAGATTTGTGAAGATTTCCCATTGAGATAGTGGCATGGGGTCACTGTAACTATGACAACAAGTGAACACTACGTCAGCTGCCCTGTGGTGATCACATGATTGCAATTTTACTACAAATCCACTGTTGCCAACTTATCGGAAATGTACAAGGAACAGCTGATTGGGGGTGTTTCCGAGTCTTATCAATTTCCGCCGGCCACTACATATTTAGGCCATGCGATTCGGTATCCGTACATAGTGTATACATGCATAACACATGCCTGTGCTCAGCGCAAGGCCAGGGAATGAACAGTCTTGGTGGAGTACTGTGCTCTCTGAGTGCTTTTCTTGGTATTTTTGTGATTATTATTATGTGACAGTCGGCGTTGGTTTGTCTGTCTGTGTCTGTTCACAATATTACTAAAAAACAGACTGATGGATTTGGATGGAATTTTTAGGAAAGGTCAGAAATGACACAAGGACCACCTGATTAGACTTTGGCAGTGATGTGGCTGATTGTCCGGATCCATGGATTTCAGTGTTCAGAAATCACACAACATCCGAGCAGCCTTGGTGGAGAACTGCGCTCTCTGAGTGCTTTTCTAGTTATACATTGAGATGAGATCATTCAGTGTTTTTATGTGTGCATATTTATTATTTGTGTGCTTTCACTGCTGTTTTCACATTAAAAGTGCTCCTTGTGCAGTTTGAAAAACATTCTAAGGTGCTTGAATTCAAATGAAACCTTTTCCATCGTGGTGTTTATTCAGAATGAATAATTATTGGCTGAATGACACTTTTACCATCGAGCCCTACACGAGTACACACTGATGCTGACATTGAATTATTTGTACAGTGTTCCTCGCTGCTCTGTACACCACAAGAAGAAGAAGAAACAAATTTGTTGTGTTTACCGAAGCCTGCGAGAAAACTTGGAGGGGCGACAGTGTGTAAGAACCGAGCTGCTGGAGGTTCTGCGTGCATTCTGTTTACAGGTTTGTGTCAGTTACTCGGGTGGTGTGAAAACTGAACACACAATGTGGTTTTGAAACCGCAGAAAACAAACGTCTTCCAGAACACCACAAACCCACTCCGTCATTTGAGAACAAATAGCAGCTGTTTTCTTATTACACTGACAGACACGGAGGGAAGTTATTCTGCAGTATTAATGTAATCTCTGCTGTCTCTAAAGTAATTATATGATAAAAAAAAGATTTATTAAGAAAGAAATAATATGTGTGCACTCGTGTAGACAATCATGTCATTCTCAGACATGAATTCTGCTTTCCTTTGTCCTCAATTTTTCTCAGTTGCAGCCTTCCACCATTCATTAACTCTAATAAAACACATATTGCAGTTGCGAAAAGCTATTGTAGGGTCCGTGTCTACACATGTAACTTTTCTTTTCAGTGTAATATCGATGTTGTTTGAGAAGATGAAATGCAAAGTGAGAGGGTTGTCATCGCCTGGCTGAAAACAGATATTATAGTGAAAGGAATCTTGAAAGCTCCGACAGATCGATGAATGCAAAAAGCAGCGGCGTCCATTAGAAAAGCGATTCTTCGAAAACGACGTGTGTTCCTTTACGAGTAAATGCGTATAATCGGAGGAGAAAACATAAAGTGTGGCAAAGTGGCATCTGGGAGGGCTGCTATTAACTGTGTGTGAGATAGAAAGACGAGACAAGTCCTTTAAAAGTTCTTTTTTAGAGAAGGATTGTTTATACTCCAAGTAACACGACTAAATATCTCAGGAGAACAATTGCAGGATTAAAACTGAAGTGGAAGCTGTATTGAAATAATTTTCTAAACTGCAAGCAGCTCTGAGGATTTTCAGCATAGCCTCTGGTGTGTTGTCAAGTGTGTATACATTTGGGAAGCGGCCCAACAGCTTTCATATATATGTCAAAGCCACAGATGCATCAAAATCACAGCGGCAGCGACAGGAACCAAATTGTTGAAACGCCGAAAAAAGAAATCCGCAGCGCTAAAACAAAATTGAGTAAGAAGGGAAGATCATAGGAAATATTTGGCTGCAGCAACAGCGAGGAAGGAGACAGATTAGAGGATTATACTTTCCTGGATGTTACTGATGGATCAAAGATGTGGAAACAAAAAGGTAAGCCTTTCAGAAATGAAGAATGCTTATTATACCCCTATTGATGCACATTTATTCATTTTATGGGATTTCTGAGTTTCTGCAGCCAAAGGGTCATAAAATAGACTCGGTGAGGAGAAAACCTGTAATTTATGTTAAAAGGATGCATAAGCTGGAGTTGTGTGGGTTTCGGCAGATCAGCCTGTTACAGTTTAGTCAAGCTTTCGACATGCAGAGGACATCACCTCAGAGAGGAAACATTTGGGAGGAGACACAGGATCAGCCCACGACGACTATTCGATAATGTGGTGGAAAGTTAGCATCACTAATGTTTGTTCCTTCAGACTTCTACTGAATTTACTTACAGTGCCCGTCAAAAAAAAGGTCGCACACTCTAATATTTCGATGGATCGCCTTTAGCTTTCAGCACAGCACACATTTGCCGTGGCATCGTTTCAATAAGCCTCTGCAATGTCACAGGATTTATTTCTGTCCAGAGTTACATTCATTTTCTGCCAAGATCTTGTATTGATGATGGAAGAGTTGGACCACTGCACAAAGCCTTCTGCAGCACATCCCAAAGATTCTCAATGGGGCTGAGGTCTGGACTCTGTGGAGGACAATTCATTTCATGCTCCCTGATCCACTCATTCTCAATGTGAGCCCCATGAATTCTGGCATCATCATCTTGGACCATGTCCATGCCATCAGGGAAGAAAAACTCCACTGATGTAAAGACCTGGTCATTCAGTATCTTCAAGTATCAGCTGACCTCATTCTTTGGGAACGTCGCTGAACCTGACCAACCCCAGATCATAACCCTAACCCCCACAGGCTGGTAGGCACTAGCCATGATGATGCCCCCATCACTTTCTAAACAGGGTAAATCTAGACTCATCAGATCACTTGATCTTCTGTCATTGAATCCAATCTTTATGCTACCTAGCAAATTGAAGTCTTTTTCCCCCCCGTTTAGCCTCAGTGACCAGTGGTTTTCTTACAATTACACAGATGTTTAGCCCCAATCCCTTAGGTTTGCTCTTATTTTTACTATTCAACACACTATTCAGCATGAGTTCTACTGTTGTTTCTCTATGATCATCTAAGAATTTGTTTTGATCACATTTGTTCCTCATAGTTCATCACTATCCGTACAGGTCTTAATGATGTGTTGGACGGTTCTTGAACCGATTTTAGTAGTTTCAGTAATGTCCTTAGTTGTTTTCTTTATGTGAAGCAGCCCGATAATTTGACCCTTCTGAGACAGATTAACGTCCTTTCCATGACCACAGGATATGTCTTCCAACATTGTTGCTTAAGAAAAGAGAAGCCCTTCACTGCATCAGCTAGGGTTAAATCAGTTGTTGCAGCTGAAACATATTGATCACTGCAGTATTTATCCAATGGAAGACTCTTATCTATTTGCTTAGTTAAATCCAAGTGCTAACTTTTTTTGGACAGGCAGTGTAGCTACTTTGAGATATAAAGTAAACATGCAACTTTTCTCCATTTTACCAGTTTTGGCACTTAAAGAATGGTTTAACAGAAGCCGTATTTCTGAGTTTCCTCGATGTGCAGCAGCAGGACGGCATGTTTGTGCAGAACTCTACTTTCACTTCCTGCAGACAAATCTGAAACACCAACTGTTACTTTCTTCTGTCACATAAAAACTGCAACTTTCCTGGCGGCAAACTAGAGGCAGAGCTGACCATCCTCGGAGCGTCCACACAGCTAAATGTGGTGTCATTTCACTTAAAACCGACAGTCAAGGCAAGTCCACAGACACCACAAAGTCCATCTGTAAAGGTTGGTTTAACAATAGACCATGGGAGCCAACGAATGCAACTTGGCAAAGCTTCTCACTGACAGACCTTTTCTGAGGATTTACAGAGCCATAGGTTAGTGACTGTGATGGACAACAGAATTACATCAGCCCTCAAATCTAAGCCAAACAGCTTAACTGCATTCTCAATTGAAGGAAACGCATTTTCTGCTGGATTACGTCTGTTTGTAACGTAACACAAATCCATTTTTAATCAACATATCTGCCATGTATTTCACTGCCTCACTGCTGCTACTTTTCTTTTTAGCCAAGAAATTATATAGAATAAATAAAGTGGGACCATAGTAGCTCAGAAAATGGAGGAGAATCTTCAAACGTCAGTCAAAGTGCTGTATTTAAACCTGAACCAGGACATTTTCCTGATCTTAAACAAGTAATTCTGGTGTCCAAGCTTCTAACATGTAAAATATCGAGCAAAGTGTTGCCTTCAGAGTTTGGTAAAGTCATTAAGGCCAATAATATCCATTTTATTGGGCTTCATCTCTTTAGCTAACTCACTGATATCCTAAACATTCTCATTAGCAACGTTTGCTTTCCCAGAGCGTACAAGCTGCTGAAGTCTCAAGCTCAACATTTCAAAAAAAAAGAAAGAAAAGAAAAGCAAAGAAAAAAAAACAAGAATTTACTTTCATCATGTGTTAATCAGTGCTTTGTGCAAAATTAAGTCTGAAATTTTTGTCCTTTTTAGGTTGACATGCTTTACGAAATGAGCAGGGTCTGCCCAAGATGTTTAATAGATAAACTAATCTAAACAAGACACAGAGAGCTAAAAGTTCTATAAAAGCAGGAACATTTATAGAAACGTTTTTTAAAAATAAGAATAAAATATAAATTTGAGCAGCCAAATAAGATGAGGCTTGATTAATCCTACAGTTGGGAAATTTGCAGTATTATACCACTAATAAAAAAGTATAAAAAAATATAAGTAATCCAAGCTATACTTAAGTACTAGTCCTGAAAATAACATTATTGCACAAATCAGTGGTTTTGCACAGATTTTTTTATGAATAGAAATACTGACAGACTGTTATTATGAGACAGATTAATGGTGTTTTTCCTGAATCTCTCTTTCTGCAAATTGAGTATTTTTTACTTAAACAGAAATTTAAATGCAGAACTTCACCTCGTAATATAATATTTTACATTATCTCAGTGAAACTTTAACCCGAGCAAAGATTCTGACATCTTTCTCCTCCACTGAACATGAATAATGTAACTCAAGGTCAAATCTAAAACATCCACTTCTTCAGCGCAACATTTCTCTCTTTCTGTTTCCTGAACCCTGCTATCAGATGGCACTGCATGTGGTCCAGGCAAACATTTTAAAAACAAACACAGTTCCATTTTAAATCCTACACAGATCCCTCAGTTTCCACAGCTCTGATGTCCTGCTTCCAGCCGTCCAAACTGCTGCCCATGTCCCAGAATTTTTGAAGAGTTTCAATTTTAGCCTACCTAGTTTTGTGCTCGGCAACAACCGAGTCTATCACAGCAGCATTGTGGATGGGATTAGGAATGTTCTGCAGATGGGATTAAGAATGTGGATGCTTTGCTGTAACAGAGTGAGAAAATCGGTGAGGAGGATGGATAACAAGTAGAGCAGTAAAGTTAAGTCAACGTGATAAAAGTTCTGCTTTTAGAAGCCACTGTCACATCTGAATGAAATGTAAATGTAACGGATACACTACCATTCAGAAGTTTGGGGACACTTAGAAATGCCCTTATTTTGAAAGAAAACCATTTTTTCAATGAAGATAACATTAAATTAATCAAAAATACAGTGTAGACATTGTTAATGTGGATAATGGCTATTCTAGCTTGAAACGGCTGATTTTAATGGAATGGTTTGGAATTTGTACAATAGATTTCATGTTCAAAAAACACCCACAACTTGGCGTCTCCACTGTATCTCCACCTAAATGACCCACCACTTGGACTGACGGACTTGATGTCAGGTACACTACCATTCAAAAGTTTGGGGTCACTTAAAAATGTCCTTGTTCTTGGAAGAATAGCAGTTTTTTTTTCAATGAAGATAACATTCAATTAATCAGAAATCCAGACTTGACATTGTTCATATGCTAAATGCTAATGCTAGAAACAGCTGATTTTTAATGGAATATCTCCATAGGGGTACAGAGGAACATTTCCAGCAACCATCACTCCTGTGTTCTAATGCTACATTGTGTTAGCTAATGCTGTTGAAAGGCTCATTGATGATTAGAAAACCCTTGTGGAGTTATGTTAGCACATGAATAAAAGTGTGACTTTTCATGGAAAACATCAAATTGTCTGGGTGACCCCAAACTTTTGAATTTTAAATTGACTTTAAATTTCAAACTGCCTAGTTCCTTTGTTTGATTTACGAGTCAATTATTCATTTAATTTATTGTCATTTTTACTCTTTATTTTAACAGACTGCTCTGACCTGTCTCCTATATCTTGCTTGATTGTCTGTGTTGCATTTTTGTAACTGTCAGCGCACTTTGTGAACGCTGTTCTTAAGAGTGCTAATTAAATGAAATGATTAAGTGCTGCAGATTACAAAATGAGCCTCTGTTTAATGCAGAAATAGGCGTAAACACAATGTCAGATATAAAAAAAATGAAGCAAAGTGGCAATAACTAATGATCAAACGGGAAAAAACATTGAGAATATTTCCAGTAAATGTGCAAACATAAAAATATGACATCTGGGGTTTGATGTTGAGCTCAGAGGTGTTTTTTTTCTACCGTCAAAGCGACTCAGTGGGAAATAAAAGAAGACATTAAGGCATGAACCTGATTCCAAATGGAGGTTGACCCTGTGAGGTCATGACTATAAGGAACTGAACACAAACACACAAACAGACGATACACTGGGGGAAGCGATGCTCTCCACACCGCAGGCTTGTCTCTGCTACTTTCATTTTGATATAAATCTCTGTCGTTCCTACTCCGAAGCTGCTCCCCTGTTTCCCACCATGCATCAAATCCCCAGGCGACTTATTTTAAAACCCAATTTCCTATTGTTTACCGTCGCATCAGTGCCACTCACACCATCCGAGTCCACACTATAGACTCACAACCAATTTCTTTTGAAATCCGTCCCACTTTAGTAATACTCAAATTCTAGAATAATGCGACGAGGGCAGAGCTGAAGAATGTGAAATGAAAATAAAAACAGCAGGGGAAGGAAAACGGTGAAGAAAGCATTCGTTCAGCTGTACAGGTGATGACTGTGGAGGTGAAGGTGTCTCTGCTACTGTGTAAATATGCACCTCCCACAGGCCCTTTCACCATAAACTGGTGTCTGTTACACGTCTTAATTAAAAGTGAACCTGCTGCTCTGGTGCGATTATACGGAGCAACAATGTTTATAGTGTGACTCATTCAAAGCTGCCTGGAAAGATTGAAGTTCAGGGCTCAGTCATTCACTCCTCAGTATCATCAGGGGACGCTCACTCTCACTGCATTCATCTGCTTCAACACGACAGAGAGGATTTAAAGTATTCACATCCATAGCTTGTTCTCATCTTTTAAGATTTTTTAATTCAAAATCATGGTCAGTTTAATTAGACTTTTTTTATTGATAAGAACTTATAAAAAAAAATTCATGACAAAGAGAGAGACAGATTTCTACAATGTCAAATATAACATAAATTGAGTATTTGTTCAATGCGCCTGTATCTGGAAGATCCAATCACTAGTGAATCCATTTTATAACGACACCATGAAGAAAAAAGAACATTTCCAGAAACTCTGTGAAAATGTTAATGAAAAGCACAAGTCAAAGGATGGATACATCACTGAATAACTCCTGGAGTCCAGTTAAATCCATCATTAAGATTCGAAAGGAACAAGGCATGTGTAAATCTGTCGAGAACAGGTCGTTCTCAAAAACTGAGTGACCAAGCAAGAAAGAGACAAGTGAGGGAGGCCACCAAGACACCTATGACTCCTCTGAAGGTCTGTAGGAGACTCTAAAATGAACTGGAAGAAGGTTCTTTGGTCTGATCAGACTAGAAGCTATGTTTGGTGGAAGCTGAACTCTGTACATCACAAACACACCATCACCACAGCGAAATATGGTGGTAGGAACATCATGACGTGAAGCATGGTGGTGGCATCATCATGATTTGAAGCATAAAACTTCCAAGGAGGATACATATTTTTGGTATATATTCACAATTATGTTTTAATAATTCAAGCAACGACTAAAATAACTCAAACAGGGCTCCATTAGTACCATTCAGGTCCTATTAGGTATCATGAGGTGGAATAATTCTCCATTAACTGCAGCTTTGGACTGAAAAGTGCAACATGCGAATCTCAAATGTTTCTCTGGGTTTTCCTTTGATCTCTAAGTGGGTTTCCCTTGAATCAACCCCCACTTCGCCTGTCAGATGGCGCAGATGGTCTGGATAGATGGAAGGCAGAGTAGGGAAAGAAATAGGTCAGAAACTGACACAGAGACCTCATTTTGGTTCACAACTGAATGGTCTGTTATCCTGCTTAAAGCACATGTTTCTATTTTTACTAAATGCTACTTAACAAGGCTTTCCTGAGATAAGCTGACTTACTGTTATATTAATCATTGATATCAGAGAAACTTGAGTTACACCATGCCTAGGTAAGGCCAGCTAGTCTGATCATTTCCTCGCTGTAGCTTCATTAATGTCTGCATATATTTTAAAACCGTAGAATGTAAATTAATTCCCATTTAATGCCATTATGTAATAAAAATGGTCTATGCATATGAATTGCTTCATATTACTATTCTCCTTCAGAGGCAGCCCAATGCCACCGTTCAGATATTAGATAGTAATGCACAAGAGAGAAAACTTCCAGAAGGTTTTATCATCATCAGCTGCACATTCAGAGCAGGTTGTCAGCACAGATCAGACCTGATTATAGTTTATGCACAGTCTGTCAAACGGTATCAATCAAAGGCCGACTCTTTAACTTCTGTGAATAGGCTTTCATTCTAATGTAGGCTTTTGTATGTGGAAATGTTTTTCCTGTCACTCTGGCTGATGAACGCACATGTGAACCCTTGGCAACCCTTATATCTGGCAACCCTGATCGGATAAAAACGTATATTGTATCTGGTACTCGTCACATGGATGATTGCATTACAGATATGTATACTTCTTGTGAAAAGTAAGGCTAATATTCCAGCAACTGGGGATGCAAAAAGAGAAAAAAGTTTAAAAAAAAAGTAAAATAACCATCCTATAAAAAGACAGTAATCTCATATAAATAAAATTCCTTTTTTTCTAGTTTAATTTTACATGAGATTATGTGTACTGTATATTTTATTTTATTTTATTTGAATTTTTAGCATTCAGTGAAGGTTGTTTACATGTGTTAAGAACTAAACCAGTTTATATGCTGGACACTTTACATTCTAAATGTCGTTCATGATACCTGTAAACTTATCTGCACCTTCTTATGTCATTATTTTTGCACATTTCTGTATCTAAAAAAATTAAAATGAATAAATAAATATTGTCACTCTTGTATATTCTGTTGATTTTTTTTCTATGTTATATTTATTATATTTTTAATCTTATTTCACTTTTATTTTATACTATATTTTATCTTATTTTACCTTCACTTTATACCCCAATATTTTGTGTTGTCTTATTGTTTACCCCATTTTTTAAATATCCATGCTGCTGCAGCAACTTAATTTTCCTCCAGGGATGAATAAAATCACCTAAGTCTAAGTCTAAATTAAATCAATACCTATTATGACCTGTAATAGATGTTATTGATACAATAAACTGATGAATTATTTAATTTTTTGTGAAAAGTCTCTAATTCACATGTCTTTCATTTAAAAAAATAAATGCGCTTCAAATTATTGAACCAGCAGTTGTTTTTATTTGTCTATTTATGCCACTAAATCAGAAAATGAATTTAATGATTATTAGCAGTGACAGACATGTAAATTCAATGTCCATTTTTTTATATTTTAGAAATATATTTAGAGTAAAAAACTTGAATTTAACAGATTCCTCTATTAAATAAAAAGAAAACATTTGAAATTACAAGAATGTTTGAAGCAAATTTTAACAACTTAAATTTGAAAAAATTCTGTTTTTTCACAGTCACAGTCCTTTTACCGCTGTTTTACTTGTAGATATATAAATTCACAATCTATTTGTGTATTTTTATTGATATTTTTCTGCATTTTGAAAAATAAACTCTGAAATAAAAAGAGGAAAAAATTTGCAAATTGCTTTTTCTTTTTTCTTTCTTTTTTTTTTTAACAGGAAAACGTGCATGTCAATACATTTATACCAGGTAAAATGCGAAGTAATCTCCCAGTGTTCACCACAGTAACTATATTATGCTGTGATTAACCTCATTCGTGTAAAATCAGACATTTTCTCTGCGATAAAAAATACAAATGTTAAACGGAGTAAATGAAACAGGTGACACACACAGTGCCAAGCTAGAAATAACAACAGGAATCATTTATTTACATGCTTTATTTAACCACATAAAAATTATTTATTATAGGTGTTTTAGTGTTTTTATTTATTATCCCAGGTGCACGTTACATTTCACATTATTATTATTTTAGATATTATTTTACATATACTAGATAATACAGGTGCAGTCAGAGGACCGTATTTCAACCAGAGTTAAATCTAGTCATTTAGTAGAACTTTGTTGGTCGTGTTCCAGCAGAAATGTTGCACCTTTTGTAAAAACTGTAAAAACAACTCTCAGGTGTAGCTTCTGCAGGCATCGTGTATCTACAGGTAGCTACTGTGTGAACATCTGGGAGGACGAATGACGTCAGAAACCACACAGAAGTTCATTGTGTTTCAGCTTCGAGTCTGATTAGCTTTGACTTTATCGTATTTTTAGCTCTAATAATGTCACGGCGGCTGACACGAGTGATGACGGCTTTATCATCCTCCGTTTATACATTGAGAATGACAACTGACTGACACGCGTTGCCTCCAGGACACGAGCAGCTCATAATTATATGATTTCTGCATCTTAATAATAAACTGAACTTATGACGCACTCCTCAAAACAAAGTGACAAAGTGTGAGACGGGGCTGAACCAAGACTGATCGAAGGAGTCACTTGAACTTTTTTGGAAATGTCTTAGTGTCCGATAGATTAAAGCCGTTTCATTGCAGGTGAGCTGTGTTCTACGACTGAAAATGTCAAAGTAAGAAAGTGGAAAATCAGAAGCAACCAGAAAATTAGATGTAGTAGCCGGAGTGTCTGTAATATTCCAACCTAAACCTGCAGATCTCCACAACTAATGGAGCCTGTGATTGATCAGAAAGCATCATTGAACACTTGTCCAAGAGGCATTTTATATACTTACAAAGCAGAAAACAGTGTAGAGTTATGTTGGAAAACTGTAGAGTTTTAGTGCTCCACTCGGCTGCTTTAAAATAAGAAACAAATCTGCTTTATGGCTTTCAACACGACACGCTCGGTGGTCAACAACAAATGTCGGACATTATATTTCCTCCTCCGATATCATCTTCACTACAGATACCAGCTGTCTGACGGCTTCCTCGGAATAATTTCTTCCTTGAACCGGAATCAAAAAGGATGTTTAAACCCCTGCAGACAAAGACCAGAGTCTCCTTTCATCTGCAGAACAGATGGAGAGAAGGAACCAGCGCCGGAAACTAAGAGAAGAAGAAAGCCCAGACAGCTCAGGAATCTTGTTCTAGTTAACGTGAGGGAAGAGGTGTGCTGGGCGGCATAAAAGATAACAAGTTCTGGTTGGGGTGTCTGAGAGCCGAGGTATGAAAGGAGGAATAATGAGGAAGAAGCTTGAGCGAGGAGATGCAGGAGGAACATCTTTAATGCAGAATGTGATGCAGAGCTTTGAGCTGGGAGCCTGTGTGATGATAAGGAAGGCGGCTTGCTGCTCGGCCTCCTTTAACCTGAAGTGGCCTCACAGAAGCAGTCTAATGCAACTTTAACACACAGCCACGTCACATCTAACACCTTCCATCCATCCATTATCTATACACCGCTTAATCCTCATTAGAGTCACGGTGGGAGGGCTGGAGTCTATCCCAACTGACTTGGGGCGAACGCAGAGTTCACCTGGACAGGTCACCAGTCTACCACTGCATATGGAGACAAAGAATCACACTTGCATTCACACCTACGGACAGCTTAGAATTATCAATTAACCTCGGCATGTTTTTGGAAAGTAGCAGGAAGCTGGAGTACCCGGAGTGTATATTTGAATATATAAAAAGGCAAAATATATCCTCGTTGTGCCCCACAAGTTGTATCCAACCACACAGTGTTTGGAATAGCATCCCCATATTCCTAGCTGGAATTCTGAAGAGATGGCTGGTTAACTTCTTTGGGAATCGAGAGAAAGAAAGAAAGACCTCACTGGCTCTACAGGCAGCCAAAACAAGCACAGCAACTGGTCAATGTTCACGCCCGTCCTACATTTCTGCCCTCCAATTGGTTCCATTGTCTTGACCAGCTGTATCCTCTTCTTCTGCCTCCTTGTGATTCTTTTCCTCATTACTGGTTACATTATTTCTGTGATTTCCCTCCTTTCTTGGTCCTTCCTGGTATTTTTCTTCATCCTGTTCTATGTTCTCTTCATCTCTTCGTCGGGTTCTCTCCTTCCTCTTCTACCCACCAGCTATGTCCTCCTGGGTCTCATCTTACTCCTGGTACTGGTCGTTCAGATTGTCTTCTTCTTGATCAGCCATCACCAGTTCCTCGTCCACAGCAGGTTGTTCAGGTCCTGGGTGTGTGTCTATGTACTGGGCTGGTGCAAGAAGAGAACGTACAAACGTCATGCAGTAGACCTCGGGAAGGCCGGGACATGAACCAGGGATCTTCTAGATGCAAGGCGAAAGTGCTAACCACCAACCACTGTGCAGTCCTCTATTAACATCTTAATGAAGTGAAAACTCGGCTGTTAATTCAGGATCATAGAAAAACATTTCAGACAAAAGATGTTGGAAAATATCAATGTTCTTCACGGAAGAATCAACCCTTTTGAGGATGTAAAAGAAATAGCGGCCGACACGACCTATGCAGCTAATTTGTGCTATTATAAAGGAAATTGCTGTAGATATGTTCCGTAGTTAAAGAGCTTCCATTATGTTGATGCCACATGTCAATCAATCTGAGAGACTGCAGCCGAGCGAGCACAGAACATAAAGTACACCAGAGACAAGACCAGCGAAAGATTAACGTCAAAGGTTGCCAAAGTTACCGGGAAGGAGTAATACGTAATATCTGCCACGCTGAAACCTCACACTTATCCTTTCAACAATTCAGATTAAGTGAGCTGGAAAAATAGGAACCAGTTTCTTTGCAGAAATGAAAATGAATAGAAGCAATCAAAAGGGGAAATAATGAAACATAAGCGGAAAAAACCTGGACAAACTTTCAAAGAATTGCTCTTACCAATTAACTCTCTCAATGGTTTTATGGGCGTTTGTGGCTAAATTTTTCACTCTAATATAAAGTCCTGCACCTCAATGAAACAGAACAATCATGGCTAGAAGTAGCGAGTAGGTTTGTGCAGTATGACACAGTTATAATGCCACAAATCAGAAAGAAGGGAAAATTGAGCGTTGAATTTCTTTGATTATTTATTCTACAACAATTTTAAAAAATCTGAAATCATTACAATTGTGACAATAGTGAAAAAGTGATGACTGTAAATATGATAGATATTTTATATATAGATGTATTCATCAGTTTCCTCTGTACACACTGCCTGCAGTTCAGCCCAGTTCGCAAAAAACCATCCCTGAATTCTTGTCATGTGACTGTTGGTCGCAGCTTAATCATTAATGACTCGACAGCTGCGCCAAGGAAAGAATTATGTATTTTTAACAATTTTTTCAGTGTAATACATAAAGTGATTTGAAGCTTAGATTTGATCACGTTTACCAATGGAAAATTACATCACCAATGGCTAGTTCAAGGACCATCTGTAAAGTTGAAAATCTAATGTTTGTTTTGTTTCTACAGGTTCTGGCAGACAAATGGTGCCATTCGGTATTCTCATATATACACCATGCAGGACTTCTCAGTTTAAACTGTCAAATCAAGTCAGAACTCTTGGATGAAAATGGCAACGTTAACTACAAATACACATATTTTTCTTAAAACTTCCAACAGCAACTCCTGAATTCATTAATTAGGAGCTATCACTGCTGCACATTCAAAATAACAAAAATATTTGGGCTCCTTTCACTATTTATCCTAATTATTTTTAATTATCATGTTTCTACTCATGTGCCACATGAAAGAGTTGCTTTTGATGCATGCATCCTCTCTGTTTTCTCCACAAGGTACAAAGTGATGACTTTGTCTTTTTAGTATGTTTTTCTTTTTTGAAAAGGAAATGAAACAAATAAATTGAATTCTGAGTAAAATTTTGCCTCGAGCCACTGGAATTATAAAACGAAAGGAAATTAAGAAAAATAGTATGCAGTTAATGTCTTGTTTTCAGCACAAAAGGGCTCCGAATGTAGTTGGAGGTGTAAGAACCACAAATATGAAACTCATGAAGGTGCTAGTGAAGCAGCCAGGGTTCATTCTATGGGGATCATGAATGCTTTGCACACAATTTTGTGCCAATATGTGAACTACAGGGTGTCCCTAAAGTCTGGACACACAGGAAATGTCACGGACAATATTTTTTTTGCATCCACAGATTAAATATGGCTTTGTCAAAAGAATAAAGAGTTGAGCTTTAGGTGCTTCTCAGTGGACATGAAGGATGGACGTAGAGAAAGATAGGGTTAGGGAAGTGACTTTTTGGGGTAAGCATGAATTTTAGCCATGATCAGTTCTTTAGTTTCACTGCTACATTTGGTTGTCCAGAACAGGGTTTGTCCATGACACTGCCCATTTCTTTAAACTTTTACTGCCTTCACCACTGTGGAAAAGCCAAGTGGAATCCTCCTTGGGTGATGTGCACTGAATCCATCTGCTGTCTTTCAATATGTCCACCCTTCATTACCATTGAGAAGAACCCAGCGCTCAATTTCGACGGTCGCCAGGTCGCCATTTGCGACTAAAAACATTGCAAATGACGACCTGGCGACCGTCGAAATCGAGCGCTCGCTTGAGCTGAACCACCTATCATATTTTCTTCATGGAGGCAGCCACTTTGTATGATGTCATCAACCTGCCATGATTCCCGGCGCTCGCGGTGACCTGGAGACCGTCTAAATCGAGTGCTGGAACCACTTCAACTCTTTCTTTTTTCGACAAAGCCATATTTAGTCTGTGAGGGCAAAAAAAAAAGATCGTTAAAGAGGTTTCCTGTGTGTCCAGACTTTAGGCATACCCTGTATATAAGATACAAGATCAGATATTTCACAGAATAAATGAATGAAGTGACCTGCTGGTGGCCCAATTGGAAAAATCTGAGGATCATTAAAAGCCACAACGATGTATCCTCTGGATACTGTCGATATCGATACATGGTGGTACTAAAGGTCAGTAGGATTAATCGTCTATGGAGCATGAATGTGTGTAGAAAATCTCCCAGGAATCCATCCAGTAGTTGTAGAGAAATTTCAGTCTAAACGACAGCCAGTGGAGGTATTGGATCATAATAGCATTGTACAGCTAATGTGGCTAAAAAGAAAAAACAAACAAACAGGAGTTATAGTTTAATTATGATTAGTTAGAAGCAGCCTGTTGCCTGAGGCTCCCTTCAGTCTGGAACACTGTCTGAGCTTCATGCTGACTAACCTGGGAAAACATGGTGCTACCTGAAATTTATCAGTCAATATTCTCCCCAAAAAAGAAGAAGAGACGACTCTTTCCCATGAACATCTCAGGATGACGCATCGCTTCAGAATAATGTGTCTTCCTTGCATGTCAGCAATCATTTTGTCAGAGAGGGAACCTTCATTTATTTTTATTTCCTTCAGATGGAGGCTTTCACTCCCAGCAGGATCTCAATAAAAATAACTGATTTATTCGTCCCGTATCCTCGCTAACAGACCGTAATTTAACTCCCATGGCCATTTTAAGTGTATTTGCTTTTACGCCTACTGGTGCTTTTTAAGGCGAGTTAAGGTTTCATTTTACCTGAATATTCTCCTCCGAGAGAAAACAGGTGAATCCGCCTCGACGAGGATCCAGCAGTAATGAGTGCGGGGTCAAAGGCATTAGCAAGTGCAGAGGCTCGAAATAATAGAAATATAAGCAAAAAATAACCTCAGAAGACAGAAGGCTTGTTTCTTTTTGCCCGTAGATAAGAGGATGTGTGAGCGAGCAGGAGAGCGGAACAGCAGGTGTTTTTTCGAGATAAGTTTTAAACCTGTTTGAGATGGGAGTGACTCAGCTTTTGTAACAGTGAAAAAGTCAGAGAGCCTGGAGGGAGAGTCGACTCCTGGTTGGACGGAGGGACTGAAGTGATGAACATAATGATAATCTCCTGTGTGGGCGTCTGCGGCTGCTTTCACCAGGTGTTCTTAAAGTTCAAACTCATGGTAGCTGCAAAAGTTGGAACCCAACATGACTCAAATCACACAGAAACAGGATAAAGAGCCTTTATCCTGTGTGGAAGGATATTTCTGCCAACAGCACAAAAGATCGGCTCAGTTACATTACAAAGAGAAAATCCTCTTAAATGTCTTTCACGTTAGCCTGCAGCAATCGTACAACATGACTGATGTAAACATGATGTTGTCCCAATTACTGTACCACCCTGTCTTCCAATCACCATGTTCTTATCTAAATAAACTGCATTTTTAAATTCAGTTTTTAGGCAATTCAGAATGAAGATTGATTTTTTTTTTTTAACATATCGACTTCTATTTTATCACTTTACCGTTGCTTTTTGGAAACAAACCAATCACAGATTAGATGAGGTGGGACTTATACCACTCATAACCCAAAAAATAGATGAGAACCTTCAAACATATTGCAAAAAGGACATATTTTAATCCAAGTCATGACATATTCTTAACTGAACAAAGTAGATTTGGTGTTTAAACCTTATCAAGTTTCAAAATGTACTTTTGTTTTTGTGCCTAAACCTCGTAAAAAACAAAAAAAAAGAACATTTAAGTAAACAAGAAAAACTAAACTTAAGAATGTTGGTTCCCAGGTCAAGTGATTACGTCAAGTTCATCATTCCCAAAATGACTACTTTTGGTTGTAACTTTGTAACAGCAGACAACTCGACAAAACACCCTCAAACACCCTGCACAATATTATTTCAAGGAGAAACTCGTTCCTGTTGATTACCTCTGGATCACACTTATATCCACACACACACTCACTCTCTTTCATTTCATATATATTTCTTCAGTTGCATTCTCATGTGCACACATGCACACATAAACATACACAATCCTCCCAGCTCTTGTACTTAGTGTCATTTACTCAGTTCTCACATTGTGTTTTTGTGTGTATTTCTGCTCTGTGTAGAGTTTATATACTGTATATGTTTTATGTATTGTGATGCATTTATTCATACTGAGGCCTCTTGGCCAGGTCATGTTTGTAAATGAGAACTGGTTCTCAAACATTTTACCTTAAATAAAGTTCAAATAAAATAAATAGATAAATAAATAAATATATATACACACACAATACCATTCAAAAGTTTGGTGTCACTTAGAAATGTCCTTACTTTTTTAAAGAAAAGTAGTTTTTTAAAAAATGAAGATAGCCTTAAATGGATAATCCAGTGTGGACATTGTTAATGTGGTAAATGACTATTCCAGCTGAAAACAGCTGATTTTTAATGGAATATCTCCATAGGGGTACAGAGGAACATTTCCAGCAACCATCACTCCTGTGTTCTAATGCTACATTGTGTTAGCTAATGGTGTTGAAAGGCTCATTGATGATTAGAAAACCCTTGTGCTATTATGTTAGCACATGAATAAAAGGTTGAGTTTTCATGGAAATTGTCTGGGTGACCTCAAACTTTTGGATGGCAGTGTAATAAGGCCTGTAAAGTGCCGGACTGTAACACCAGAGACTGGGCTGCTGCTAATGATAAAACACTATGGTTAGCATTACAAAATCACAGCTTTGCTAAGGGTGATGTATACAACATTCAGAACCACAAGAATACCAGCATCTCAACTTGTGCAAAACTCTGCAGCGAGAATTTTGACCCGCACAAACAGGCGGACTCGCATACACACGTGGACAAAATTGTTGGTACCCCTCAGTTAAAGAAGGAAAAACCCACAATTCTCACTGAAATCACTTGAAACTCACAAAAGTAACAATAAATAAAAATTTATTGAAAATTAAATAATCAAAATTAGCCATCACTTTTGAATTGTTGATTAACATAATTATTTAAAAAAAAACAAACTAATGAAATAGGGCTGGACAAAAATGATGGTACCCATAACTTAATATTTTGTTGCACAACCTTTTGAGGCAATCACTGCAATTAAACGATTTCTGTATTTGTCAATGAGCGTTCTGCAGCTGTCAACAGGTATTTTGGCCCACTCCTCATGAGCAAACAGCTCCAGTTGTCTCAGGTTTGATGGGTGTCTTCTCCAAATGGCATGTTTCAGCTCCTTCCACATATGTTCAATGGGATTCAGATCTGGGCTCATAGAAGGCCACTTTAGAATAGTCCAACGCTTTTCTCTCAGCCATTCTTGGGTGTTTTTGGCTGTGTGTTTTGGATCGTTGTCCTGTTGGAAGACCCATGACCTGCGACTGAGACCAAGCTTTCTGACACTAGGCAGCACATTTCTCTCCAGAATGCCTTGATAGTCTTCAGATTTCATCGTACCTTGCACACTTTCAAGACACCCTGTGCCAGATGCAGCAAAGCAGCCCCAAAACATTACTGAGCCTCCTCCATGTTTCACCGTAGGGACAGTGTTCTTTTCTTCGTATGCTTGGTTTTTGAGTCTATGAACATAGAGTTGATGTACCTTACCAAAAAGCTCCAGTTTGGTCTCATCTGTCCAAAGGACATTCTCCCAGAAGCTTTGTGGCTTGTCAACATGCATTTTTGCAAATTCCAGTCTCGCTTTTTTATGAGTTTTTTTCAGCAGTGGTGTCCTCCTTGGTCGTCTCCCATGAAGTCCACTTTGGCTCAAACAACGACGAATGGTGCGATCTGACACTGATGTACCTTGGCCTTGGAGTTCACCTTTAATTTCTTTGGAGGTTGCTCTGGGCTCTTTGGATACAATTCCAATGATCCGTCTCTTCAATTTGTCATCAATTTTCCTCTTGCGGCCACGTCCAGGGAGGTTGGCTACTGTCCCGTGGGTCTTGAACTTCTGAATAATATGAGCCACTGTTGTCACAGGAACTTCAAGCTGTTTAGAGATGGTCTTATAGCCTTTACCTTTAAGATGTTTGTCTATCATTTTTTTTCGGATGTCCTGGGACAATTCTCTCCTTCGCTTTCTGTTGTCCATGTTCAGTGTGGTACACACCTTTTCACCAAACAGCAGGGTGACTACTTGTCTCCCTTTAAATAGGCAGACTGACTGATTATGAGTTTGGAAACACCTGTGATGTCAATTAAATGACACACCTGAGTTAATCATGTCACTCTGGTCAAATAGTTTTCAATCTTTTATAGAGGTACCATCATTTTTGTCCAGGCCTGTTTCATTAGTTTGTTTTTTTAAATAATTATGTTAATCAACAATTCAAAAGTGATGGCTGTTTTTGATTATTTAATTTTCAATAAATTTTTATTTATTGTTACTTTTGTGAGTTTCAAGTGATTTCAGTGAGAATTGTGGGTTTTTCCTTCTTTAACTGAGGGGTACCAACAATTTTGTCCACGTGTGTATCTCCCATTTTAAAGGAGCTTCACTGGCTGCCAGTCTCTTATAGAGTCAACTTTAAGATTCTGGTTCTAACCTTTCGGGCCTTGCATGGTCAAGCTCCTTCTTATATTTGTGACCTGCTCCAGCCTTACTCCCCTGCGAGGGCTTTAAGGTCTGCGGATCAGAATCTGTTAAAGGTGCCACGTACTCGGTTTAAGACCAGAGGAGCCCGATCATACCAGGCTGTTGCTCCCAGGCTTTGGAATGATCTCCCGCTCTCTCTCCGCTCAGTTGCTTCTGTTGACGCTTTTAAAACACAACTTAAAACCTTCTTGTTTGCTCAAGCTTTTGCTTAGTTTTTGGGGCTGTTATGATCTTATTTTTAGTGTTGACTATTTATGTGTATTTAATTGTTGTTTTTATTCATGCTGTGAAGCACTTTGTGGCTCTCTGTCTGTGAAAGGTGCTATATAAATAAAATTTACTTACTTACTTACTCAGACACAAGCAAACATTAGCCACACCGACCTAATCCCTTCGCATTTCGTTAACAACCAGAAACGACATCAAAAAACACAATCCGGCCACAACCATTACATTAAGATAACTTAGTAAATTACACTGAATGGCTGTAATGAGATGCTGACATAATCTGCTCTGGTCCACATGTTCCTGCTGCATGGAGACAGCAGAAAACAGTGAACAAATCACCAGTAGAGACCTTCACATTAGGTGAAAACTTTGCTTGCATGAAATGACAAACATGCATATAAATCTGGTAAACAACATAAATACATACTTTAAAAGTTCTTTGTTTTTTTTTGTTTGTTTTTTTAGGTGGGACTGGCTGCCTGTGGTGCTTTCACTTTTACAAGGCAGAGTGGGAGGGCACTCTCAGTCTGATTACAACAGTTTCAACGGGAGGGACTCACATGCACAATTCGCTAAATTGGCTACAAGAACAAGGAAAAAAACTCAGATGACAACATACAGAAGAACTTTAATCTCTGCTGAGAATGCCATTATTCGGCTCTATCTTTACATAGCTGTTTGGTGCTAGATAAATCTCTATTAACATACAAAACTATACAGCAGAACCTTTAATGATCACATTGTGTCTCATGATTCAAGCCTTCTTCAACCTTCCCCAGGTGCTGACTGCTGCACATCGTCTAACTTGCAAAAATGCATTTATTAACGCAACATCTTGGGGCTAAATGATACCCGACAAAGATCTAGCACTTAAACATCGTGTAAATAAATGGATTTTCTCAGGTTAGAATGTGTGAGGGTGCCATTTTTTCAGTGATTTCAGTTTTTGCTACAAGCAGGATCCAGCATCTTCGAGTGAAATTAAATATTTAATAACACTTTTTCTTCGATTTTGGTAGCAGATACATTAAATGACAATATTTCCTCATTATTTGGCTAAAAAAAACAAAAACTCAACCCAACCAGCATTACTTCTTCCTGAAAACATACTCTTTCACAAAGTAGCTGTTTGTGAGCATCATTTTGGGCCGACTAAGCAGAAAAGCTCTTCATTTTTAAACTTGGAAATGGATTTTTGAATAGCCGGCGCAATCTGTCATTCACAGCCAAGAGACGGAAACAAACAGCATTTCCACACGGCACAACTCCTCTGATGGAGAATGTAAAGTGAGAGCCGTCGCGGGGCTGCCCAGTAATGTCTGACTGACAGGTGACTTCTGGGAATTGCAGTGAAGGAACGACGTTTGAAGGAAAAACAGCATGAAACGAATGTCTCGCGGATTCTTCATAAATCATCTCATGTCGGTAATTGTTGGGAGAGGAGCTCTGGATTTATCTGTGAAGGCTTTCGCCCAGAGATCTCCGGCTTCCCGCCCCTCGAGAGACTTGATCATGCTGGCAAATTAAAACTGTACGAGATGATGACTAACATAATGAATTGAGGGAATAGGTTTTATGGAGGGCATTATTCCTCCGAGGACCTTCACCAAGACAAATTTCTGTACGTTTATTGTGCTTGGTGAACAAAGTGCTTCTGATTCTGAATGTAATTACACAATCAGCTCTGCAATTACACCTAGTCTCATGCTGCCTGGACACACAAAGATCTTGACTTTAGAGAGTTATATAAATAAAACGTGTTTTGATATGATATGACTAATTATAATTGTCATTAAAGCTTTTTCCGGCGCCTCTCGAAGTAGTCAGAGCGACGTACATCTTCAGCAAAGTGGATAATTTATTACAAGTGAGTTGAGCTGCTGGTTCAACGCTTTCACTTCCACTCCAGCAGGTCAGTATGTTAAACTGCAGGTAGAAGTGATTAATATACTCATGTCAGAAGCTGATATAACAAAATATGCACACGCAGTCGCCTCCCTCCAGACCATGAAGGCCAAACGCTGTTATTTTCTTGGTTTAGTTGGAGCGAGACGAAGAAGAAAAGTTAAAAAAAGAAATGAGAAAAGTAGGACAGTATTCTCCCACAGTAACCACCAGGAGAAGACTTGATGAAATGTAAAATGGTAGCAATTATGTTTAATGTAGATCATCTTTTTTCCCTTTATTCCTTCATTTCCCTTTGTTGTTTTTTTTCCCCTTTCTCTCCCTTCGCAGAATACAGAAGGGACCTGAGGAGAATGAAACAGCTGGCGGTGAAATGAAAAGTGCAATTTGAAACAAAGGATTCAGGAGAGAGAGTGAGTAACCGCACGACAGCGATGAAGGCCGCGGCTGCAAATCGAGGGTGAATTTATTAATTGAAAACTTTTTCAATTATCTTCCAGCGCTCGCTTTTGTCCGGCTGAAGAGAGAGAAAAAAAAAGACGGAGGGAGAAAGATGGCCGAGGGCTTTTTTCTTTCAGAGTCGGCCAATTGGCTTCATCTTGTGACACACTTGGAATTTAAAAAAAAAAACTGAAATAAATGAATATTTTCTGAATAGCATTCTTGCTTTCGTATTAAAATGATTTCTATCATTTAGACTATCAGGGCACCACACTTTCTGTTTATCCATTAAGGAGCGAATGTAAATTCAATGCATGCTAGCGTTTCAGCGCAGATTTCGTTCATGTTCTGGTGCTCGCTGCTTGTTTTCTTTCGGCAACACTCACAGCCGCATTATGGTCAAGCTAAAGGAAGACTTAACTACCCTTTAAAGCTAAATTATAGAGACTTTTTCACTCAGCAGAAGAAAATTATTATAGATTGAGCAGTAAAGTTAGTTTGTCTGCACTTTCTCCACTAAAAGCAACGGCTTTAAAGGTCACAGGTGCCGGAAACGATCCAGTGTTTCTGATTTTTCTTGTTTAGCAGAAAGTGTACGGGCTGGAATCTATTTTGTAGATCTCTGGAAGAAGTTTAGTCACCTTTAAAAGGCCCCAGATGAAAATTGAGACCTTTTTTTAGGGCTTTTCCTTGACCTCGAAGGAAAACGTCACAAAAGATGTGAAGAAGGCGGAGACGACAACAGCGTTACGAGAATCTTCAACTGTGTGCGGCTGTCGTGGAGGTTGCGTTGCTTTGAATGTCAGAAAGAATTATGGGATGCCATTGTCGCCTTTCCTTTAGCAAAGGATAAACCGGTGCAACCTGTGCTAAAGGAGATAATAAAGGAACCGTTGAAGCATCTTTGCTCGGCATTTCGAGAATTCAAGCAGCTGTTATCATCGCTGCCAGTTCAGTAGGGTCAGATCACTCACTTACCCTGGAAAAAAATTAATATTGGAAACTGGGGCACGAAAATATACTGTAAAATGATGAAAAGCAGTCATCTAATAAAACATACAGTAATTTACCATTTTAAAACATATTTCCTAGCAAAACTTTACATTAAAACATCCAAAACTTTTTGTCTTTTTATGTTTAATGATAAAAAAAAGTGTATTTGGATGGATTATTTAATGCTTATATACTGATGAAAACACGGTCCTTCAACATTTTGTTGTGAAAACATATACAGTCAAGTTCTCATTTAACTAACAAAAAAAAACTGTGAAATTTGTATTTTTTTGTCATTGGTGTCTAATTTCAGAAATACATTTACAGCTTTAAACTTGAATTTATTAGTTTTGTGTCTCTAATAAAAAAGGAAATAATGTAATTTGCAATAATAAAAATGTCATTTTATGTTAAAACATTTAAAAATTCTAATTTTATGGTTCCTTGTGGATTTAATGTTGCCTCGCGTTATACATTTAAATGTATTTTTGTATTTGTGATTTAGTGTACTTTAAAAAAAAAAAATCAACCTTCCAGCTCTGCTTCTGCTTCTATTAATAAATATTCTCTCTGTAGGTATAAAGTGACACAATTTGTCTTCCTGAAAGACTTTCGTACAAACTACTTTCACTCAAAGTGGTTTCGCACTGACTGAAACACAAAACTAGCTGGTACATGGAGTGAAATGGAAATAATATGTACAAGACTAAGAGTTTTACTGTCATGCTGTGTCTGCACTTTATATGGTGTCTTTACTGAGCTTTAAAGCTGCAGACTAGAGAAACTGTGACATTGTGTAGTTCATTGTTCCAGGAACATTCAGTGTTCTGCAGGTTTACTCCTCGTGCTTCTGACAGTCTAGATCAGTTTGCAAATCTTCAGTCCAGAGCAAACATAAAACACGTTGTGGAGGTGATGGTCAGTGCTGCTGACTGCAGACTGAAGATTTAAAGAGGCAGAATTTCATCCTGGTTAGCAGCTGCACACCTGAAGAAACATATAGCAGCTGCTGCTATAATTCGATAGTTTTGTCCTGCAGCCTCACATTTTGTCCCATCTTGTGTTATTTAATAAAAGTGAAGATAAGAAATCTGAGCATGTGAGAAAAAAGTAGAAACGACCTGAAATGTGTCTCCTGCAGTCACAGTGACATTTTTCTGGGTTTAAGTGTGTGAATTTGTGTTTCTCTTCCGTCTCTCCTCTTATATCAGGAGGTTATTGTGCATAAAATTGCTGCAAGTGTGAAAAACAGATGCAAACATGATTAATATATATATATATATATATATATATATATATGTGTGTGTGTGTGTGTGTGTGTGGTGAAATTATGCTAATTGCTGCTGCATGATGTCATCGCTAATACTGTGAGAGACGCGAACACACAAAGTGACAGGACGTCTGCAGATTCTTTTCACAATAAAACCCACTCAGCAGTCAAGTTTGTTCCTGGTAGTGAAGCAGTGTGCAAGTTTGTGCTGTAGATCCAACACACAACCAGTCAGCTGTCAGACCCTGCAGTGCAGAAGTTCTCCTGCTTCTTATACAAAACACCGTCGCACCTTCTCCCACGTAGCTACACACACATGGACACACACACTTACACACACACTTACACTCCCTCGTTCACACACAATCTGAACCGTGAGACTCTCTGAAGCGTTTCTAATCCTGCAGAAGAGAAAAATGCGACGTTTCCCAAACGGTGCAGCTCATCAGCACGTACATTTTCTTCACAAACACACAACAAACGCACACTGTGACAAACACACTGCAGGAGAAACTGTTGATTGCAATCACAAACTGACCGCTGTGAAACTCTGAGGAGAAGAACACTTAACTTTCTCCCTTTTTACTGAGCAAAGTTCAAGGAACAGTTTGAAGTTTGAGATTGGGAACTTGGAGAAACAGCTTCTGGTTTTCACTTCAGTTTTTGTATTAAATAAATCTAAAATTCTTTGAAGAAAGTAGACGGACACCAGAGACCTTCAGTGAAAAATAACTGGACTTTCTCCAAGATGTGCCTTCTGAGGTTTGGAACCTTTTGGAATAGAGGTGAAACATGTTCAAGAGACCAAACTCTAAAGTGCAGCTGCTTTTCACTGAAGCTCTTAGAATTACTGAGATTCTACACAGGTAGATGGACTTTCACTGAAGAGACTGAAGTTTAATCTGGCACTGTTGCTTTCAGATAGTTCTTTGACTTAAGCTTTGTTTATAAATGCATTTTCAGTTGCTGTTTGGTTGAGTTTAGCAACCCTGTCCAAAAATGATATTTCTGTACAACTACACTGCACTCTTGTTTACATTTTGAAAGAAAAGTTCTTTCTCGCTGAAAGGTAAAACTGTGACATAGTAGGAAAAGCTTACAATTTAAAATCGATGAAAGGAGGTCGGATGGGAGTAAACATCAGCAACAAGAGATTCAACCAAGAAGACAGAGGTTTGCATCCCTTGTGAGACCATTACAATTAAACTTTCATTTTTATTTGTTGTTTGCTTACATTTAGTTGCTGTTGAGATAGGTGTAGGCAACGAAAATATGTAGTTTTGGGGAAACAGAACAGTTAAAATGTAACTCTTTCACAACATGTTTAAAGTTTCTCCTCCATTTTCCGGCCACAAGATTGATCAGTCCCAACTCATCTACTATAAGATAAAGAATGAAGGTAAAGCAATAAAATAAATGGAAAAGACATGTTTGAAAGGTATTTCAAACATAAAAAAGGGCTCCTCACACTGAATTAGCGTAAAGCAAAGTCAAGTCTACTTTAGACAAGAAACTGACGGATCCGTTAATTTCTTGCGTTCCATTCATTGTCTAAAATGCCCCACGTTGCATTCTGGTTGTGTTGTGGTGTGTTTTGAGTTATGTTGCAGCACATCACCCCACAATTATCCACACCGAATTTGCATAAAGTAAAAGACAAGTCTACTTTATGCAAATTCGGTGAGGGGAGCGGAGGTCCGATGCCTCGTGAAACTTTCGTAAAACATCTAAACTAGCTGTCATTGAACAAAAATGAGGACAGATTCAGCACCTACACAGCTTATTAATCGCCTCAAATGCTTTCAGAACTAGTTTTCGCTGAACTGTTTTTGTAATAAAAGAGAAAGTTTGCCACCAAGCTGCCATGTTGGTCCGATGCCTCTACCGGTCTGAACGTGTGAAGGGCGTAGACGCACCATAAGTCTGAGGTCATGGTTCTGTCCTGGAAACTGGTGACGTAAAAAACGGAGTGTGTGATGGACAGGTGGACTGGGGCAGCATCAGCAGAAATGCTCGTGTTGTACTGTAAAGTTTTCCTAAAGAAGTAGAAAGCGAAACTCTCAACAGCTGGTCTTTGTTCAAACCTTCAAATACAGTCATGAGCTTTGGATAGTGACTTAAAGAATGAGACCATGGATGGAATGAGCTTCCACTGAGGGTGGCTGGGCTGAGAATTAGGGTGGGGAGCTAGGACATTTGGAGGACCCTAAACTGCTCCCTTGGGTTGACGCTATCCAGCTGAAGTGGTTCAGGTATCTGATTAGGATGTTTCCTGGTGACTTCCTGTGGAAGTTTTCCAGGCAACTAGGAGGAGACCTTAGGGTACGTTCAGAACTGGCTGGATTGATTATATGCACGAATCAGCCACAACATTATGACCACTGATAAATGAAGTGAATAACATTTATCATTATGACACTATGTGGTGTTCTGCCAGAAAACCTTGGATTTTTGCATCTGTGTTGATGAAACTTACTCTAATAAACCCTGTCCCAGAACAAGCACACTCCTTCATGCAAATGGCTATCCTAAATGTCACTGGCTCACCCCACAGGAAAATGCACCAACATCAATCAATCAGGAACATCAGGAAGAACATGACAGTCACTTAAGATGCTGATTTGATCCACAAACTTTCTAGACCCCACTCTGATCAAGGATCAGCAGGATGCAGTGGAACAAGCTTGATACACAGAGACCCCACTGCACAACCCAGAGCACCCAAAGGATCCACTGCCAACGTCCTGGTGCCAGACCCCATAGGACACCCTGAAAGGTCCTCTGGTCCAGGCCCAATGGTTCAGAACATTTCTGACCACATAAGGGAAACCAACACAAGATTAATCAGGTGGTCATAATGTTATGCCTGATCGGTGTATCTCATCTGGCCTGGGAACGCCATGGGATCCTGCAAGAGAAGCTGATATGCAGAAGAAAATGGATAATCCACATGTTACAAAGCTCCATTTTGTTTCACCTTCATAACCTGATCACTTTCTGTTTATCAATGACAGTGGATAATAACTCATCTGGGCAGTAAGAGTCTTCTGGTGATATCTGTTGGCAGCCAGTTAACAGCCCGATAGCGTCTGGATCTGGTGATGTGAATGTTCAGCTCATACAACCGGTGTGTGGAAATCTTCTCAATTAGCTCTCAGCAAGGAAGCAAATAGACGCATTTCCAAAATGTCAAATGACAAATCAAGATGTCGACTTCCTCGTTAGTCGTCTTGAAGCAACACATGACGGTGATCAGCTGCCAAACCAGTACGGATCTCATTGTGAATAATGAACTCAGAGTGTCGTCGCACGACAAACTGACAGAAATTTAAAGAGGACAACGACCCACCCACCGAAAAAAATATATAAATAAATAAGTCCTCTGTGCTTCGGCACAGTAATTGAGCTGACATTTGCACAGAAGGCCCAACAGCTCTGTAAGCCTCACAGCTTATGGACTTAGTTGCTCTGGAAAAAAAAACAAAAAACCGCACTCGCTGTCACCACACAAGCTGAACACACACATGAACTCTGTATATTTCCTCCCTCTGGACAAAGACTGATCTGCTCATTTAGCAGCTAAACCTCCATCCGTCTAATTTTTTCCCTGCAAAAAACCCCGGAAACAACTAAATATCTTTCTGGTCACCAGCGCTGACCTGATGGAGGTTTTCTCACCGCCATTCAGGGACATTCCTCATAAGGAAGGAGAAAACGGAAGCTAAAAAAGTGACAAAAATTTGATGGCTACATGAAGATCTGACTTATCTGCAGGAAATGAATGTCAGGCAGCACTTTAGGATAAATGAAACAACCGTCATTTGACACCATTTTCACGGAAACTCTTTCTTTTTAAAGTAATAGCAGGCTATTTGGATGTTTGCCAGTCAAAATGGCACCACTTTCATGGCTGAAAAGAGAAATTTCATGTATTTCTGAAACAGGTTCCAGTTTTTAGAGTCAAAAGCTGCTGGTTGGAGTTTTTGCTTTGCGTGTCCGATGCTGTTTGGGTCGACAATTTGTCAGTTGACCCTCCTTTTACTGAATGATCATAACACAAAGCCTTAATGTTGTTCTGCTGTTGTTTGTGCTGTTAAAGAGGCAGCAGGATTCTATCACAAATTTGATATTAAATCTGTTACAGGGCAAGTTTTTCCTCCTCGTTTTTCGCTCCCAGAAGAATCAGCGAAGTTGGAAGCTGGGCTGCTGTCCAACACAGCAGGGCTTTGCACTATAAAAAAACATCTGTGTTTATAAGAGTTGTAATCTCCTTTTCACTCACAAAGCCCGATTCTCATTGGAAGAACAGAGGGAGAAATAAATAACTCAGTCGTTGGAGGGGGAGATAAGCTCACTTGTTTCCATGCAGTTGCTTTTCTAAAGAATTTCCAAATTGTCCCTGTTTAAACCGAGGAAATATTGCATCATCTTTTTTTCTATCACAATGATGAGTGATGACAAATCTGTGGGAAGAAATGCTGCTTTGCTGTCAGAAAAAAATCATTACCTCTTAATAATTTTTCACGTAATAAAATTTAATAGCGAGAAACAAGCGTGCCGAGATAAATCTCTGTCTATAAAGTCTCCAGATAAGGGGTCTTTTGTAGTCGCTCTTGTAGCTGATTTTGAAAAGGATTAATTAAAAGTGTGAACATTAAGAACACATAATTAATATATAGGGTGTAGAATAGCGTATGTGCTGCCAAAGAGAGTAATTCAACCCTCACAAGGACATTTTTGACATTTTCATCCTTGATTTCTGGATCATTTTGGCTGTGTTTATGCATTTGCCGTGCATCTTGGAGGGAATTTTGAAACCTTAGCCCTTCATAATACATTAATAATACACTGTGTACACACTACAACTGCTATTGTTGATCTCTCTGCCATTATATCATGAAATTACTCATTCTATGTTATTAATGGGGAACTTCGGTTTTTTTCAACCTGGGGTCGTGTTTCCATATGTCATTTCATACATGTGAGTGATGGAGAAATGAATTTTGACATAGTTCCAGTATTTAGCCAGGCAGGCAGCTTAGCAGCTCAGCTAGCAGCTCAGCTAGCGAAAAGTATGGGGCAACTTGCCCCCCGCGTCAAAGTCCACCCTAACGTGCTTTTTTCCCCACACTGACCGGCTCGGATAGTCTGAACAAGTGTCCCACCACATAGTAGAGACGAGAAATGAACGAAAACCTCCACATTACCTGGCGATCGCTGTTTGTTGTGGTCTGTATCCAAATCTCAGGACACTAGAAAGCAAATCTCGTTCCGAAATCGTGCCAAAACACTCGTCTTGGCGCGATTTTCGCGAGCTATTGCCCCATACTTTTCGCTAGCTGAGCTGCTCGCTCAGCTGAAATGACAAATGAAAACAGACCCCAGGTTGAAAAAGACGAAGTTCCCTTTAAGCTTTCATTCTGGAGCTTTGGCTTCTAAATTGTCATTATTACTCTTTGTTTTGTCGCTCTGTGCTGTATTAAAAGAACAGCAGGCCAGTGGAAAACTCGTTCTCAGCTGTGTGTGTGAGTACGTGTTTATCTGTACCGGTGGGGACTTGGTGGGGACTTTGACCTGACTCCACGCTATCTCGGTGGGGACTCGCGTCACGGTGGGGACCAAAAATGAGGTCCCCACGGGAGGAAACAGTGTTTCTTGGCCAGTTGTTATGAAAAAAGTAAAAGTGCAATAAAGTTTCTTTAGGCTTAGGCATTGTTTTGGGTGTTGGTTAAGGTTCGGTTTCGGGTTCGGGTTAGGGGTTAGGTATGAATGGGAGTCAATGGCAAGTCCCCACGGGATATCAGAACCAGACGTGTGGTGTGTGTGTGTGTGTGCGTGCATGGATGTTTGGAGAAACAGAAATTCTAATGTAAGTAATGGCAGACGGATCAAAAACAGGAGTTGTAATGGGTTTTATTTGGGATATTTTTGTCTTAAGCACCTCAGTGTAAGCTTCTTCAAATGTCAAATGACATAAAAGTAATTTACGCATCAGAATCAGTGTCGACACCTCTCAGACTGTGATTATCAACACAGAAACTCCATTCAGCTCTTACTATGTTGAAAATGAATAATTTTTCTAGTATTATTATATTTTTTTACCATAAAAACAACTATGACATCATGTAAACAAACTGGCATTTAAAGGGTTAAAATCCTGAAAATGATGAAAATTTGATAGATGGGATTGGGACTGATGATGTCCATAAAAAGTAAAAATAATATTAATATCTGATGTGTTTTCTGACACGTTTTGAATGTGGACCTCACTGTAGCATTTTAAAATAATGGTCAATGGAGGTTCTGTCAGATTTTTAACTGAAAACTTTCTCTCTGTGTGGTCAGATGTGATGTTTTCTCCTCCAATTTTATTCCAGCCATGAAATCCCTTTTTATAAAAACCTGTTATTTAAAAAAACAA